>NC_041830.1:8439416-8740500 GCF_900964775.1 Scleropages formosus | reverse complement strand
TGAAAAAAAGTGAAATTCAGTCGAGAAATTTGTCAGTTTGTTGCAGGCTGATGAACGGATAACGTATTACTTGTGTCAGCTTTACATGGTGTATTAGAACAACGGAGTTATGGCGCCACCTGGTGGCCGCTTCTCGTGTAAAAGTTATTCAAGCGATATTCATACTTCACCTGACAGCAGAAATTTATTGATTTGAAATGTATTGACTGGAAACACAACAATCAGCAAAAAAGCCCATTTAACACATAAAATTGGAAAGTCAGAGGAAAATTTAGGAAACTCTTCAAGGTACATGACACTAATGTACCTGGTACTAATATTAATTTTGGGCATCCACACACAATATTACCTTAATATTACCTGCCTCACACAGATCAGCTATTAGCAGATAACTTTTACCTCATTTTAAGTGGTGTAAATCATCTAAGCAGTGCAGCAGTCCATTCAAGATAAGGTCTGCATTGTGTCATTGCCATTCATTATGGGCTAAACAATGAATATTTTGCCCTTTAAACATTTCTGACACTCCATCAGGTCTGTGTGTGTGTGTGTGTGTATGTCAAAAAGCTCTTACACAGGCTGGAGAAGTCTTGTGAGAAATGTATTTTTAAATGTGGTTTACATTGCTTGGCCACTGTGCTATGGTATTTATTAGTTGCGCTAATTGGTGTGGTTAATGACAAAAATGGAAGATATTAAAGCTGGAATCTTTATATGTAACTGATGAAACTTTAAAAAAAAAATCATTATTCTATTCATTAGTATTCTGAGAACTATTTTTCTGTTTTGCTGAAAAGCAGAATGGGCCATGTACATTTACATTCATTTACATTTATTTATCAGACACTTTCTCCAAAGCAACTTCCAATGAACTTTAGTGTTATGAGCCCACACACCTTATTCACCGTGGTGACTTACACTGCTAGATACACTACTTACAATGGGTCACTCATCCATACATCAGCGGAACACACACACACACACACACACACACACACACACACACACACACACACACACACACACACTCTGTGTGAACCTGAAGAGCATGTCTTTGGAGTGTGGGAGGAAACCAGAGCACCCGAAGGCTTACACTGCTAGATACACTACTTACAATGGGTCCCTCATCCATACATCAGCGGAACACACACTCTCCCTCTCTCGCTCTCTCTGTCACTTACACACCATGGGTGAACCTGAACAGCATGTCGTTGGAGTGTGAGAGGAAACCAGAGCACCCGAAGACTTACAATGCTAGATACACTACTTACAATGGGTCACTCATCCATACATTAGTGGAACACATACACACACACACACACACAGGAATGTGTAGTAAATAATTTACCCACTTCTTAAATTGTTTTAATATGTGACACACAATGTTAATGTTTTAATATATGGCAGACAAATTTTAATATATGTTTTAATATACAGTATGCAACACACAAATAATGTTAATGTATGTTTTAACATGCGACAGTCTGATAATGCTAATGTTTTGATCACATACAAATGTTAACATATGCATTAATATATGTAGCAGTGTTTAATATATGCGACACACAATATTAATGCGTTTTAATTTGTGACACTAATAATGTTAATATCTGCTTTAATACATGACACACTAATGATGGAAATAAACATTTTAATATATGTGACACAATGTAAATATTTAATATATGTCATACTAATAGTGTTAATGCACCTTAACAGATGCCACACAAATATTGCTATGTTTTAGTATAGGCGACACAAACGTATTGAAACAATTACCATTTTAATCATGTGCCACACAGGACTCCAGGTTCACTAAAACCAGCGTTATGCAGGAAGAAGCTGGAGATGAATGAAATCTGAGAAACCGAACATGGGAAATCGTGCACTCCGGTCTACGCTGGCGCCGCTGTCCACACAACCACCGACCGCCTTTGCAGGGAAAAGAACGAACGGACACACTTGTTAAATAACAAGATAAATAATTTTATTTTAATGTCTTTTCATATATAAAATTATGTGTCCATGATTAATATCAAGGCAATGGAGAAAATCCTTTATTTCCCAGCTGTGAAATCAAGGCTCCGGGACGGACGTGATTTTACCCGATGGTAACGGTAACAACAGTAGGCTGGAGTGGGGTGGCGATTCCTCCCTAATGTACTTTACTGTTCCCATCCCAAGCCCAACCCCAATTTTATTGGCTGGAGGACAAAGGTAATATCAGGCCCGCGGAGACTGACGACAGAACCAGCCCTGCAAAAAATAAAATACAATAGAAACTCATTGCCAAACCAGATTACAATTACCCTCCTTCTCATTATTATTAATATTATTATTATTATTACTGGACATTTTCTTCTTCCTAAAATAGACGCACATCCCCAACAACCATAAAAACAAAAAAGAAGAACAATGAATAAACAAACCCTTCTAACCTACAAAATGAGTTCCCTAAATGCCATGTGCTTGGAAGGAAAAAAAATAAAATTGTTTTGCTCAATTCGTTCACCGTTGGTACGTTAAATTTAAGTAAGTCGTTTTTAAAAAATTAAATATACTGTATAGGTTATTAATTACAGTAACAAGGTTCCATGCAATCCTTTGTTTTTTTTTTTTTTTTTCTTTTTCCTGTACACAGTTGAACAGTTCAGTAGTAAATAAGAAGGCTGTACAAATCCACGCATCAGGCACATATCGAGCCTACAGCACTGGGCCTTATTGCGTAGCGCCACCGTATCAGCGACAGCACAGCTCGGCACGTGATGGAATCCCGAATTCGGGCCCCAAAGCGACACCCAGTCGAACTCCCGCATGGAAACTGCGCGCACCGCATTCGGGAGGCTGCGCCGAGCCGCTCCCCGGGACCGACACCGCGTGGGATTTGGGTCAAATCCCGCCGGAGGCCCCGGAGCCCCGAGACGGGGTGCTGACCGGGCGCCTCGACACCCCCACCCCGCTAACGCAGTGGCACAGGTTGCAAGCGAAAGAGCCCGACTACAGGCGAGCAAAACGAGAAGTTCAACAGCAAAGAAACCTCCGGGGTTCGTTCAAATGTGCGCGTGTATATATGTGTGCGTATCTATATATCACACATATACATACACACACACACACATATGTATGTACATAAATTTTCATATTTATTTATTAAAACAATACCCACATTAGTTTTAAAGCAAAGCACTGAATGCAGGAGGCCAGAAGGACTGAGTTAGGGTTTCGGACAGCCTTCGGAAACGGTCGTCCTGAAAACGTATGAGGGATCCTGGGGGTCAGAGGTGGCAGCTGTGCTGAGGCGTGGGGGGGGGGGGGGGAGGGGAGGAGGGCTAATTTAAAAAATTTAAAAGAAAAAAAAAGGAAAAAAAAAAAACAAAAAAAAAAGGATTTGATCATTTCACAATCTGAAGCTAAATAAGGCATTGCATGGAGTACATTCTGGAAGGTGGGGGGGTGGGGGGTGCGGTCGAAGGCTGGGGGAGGAGTTGGTGGTGGTGTAAAACCAGAGGTTTGTCGTTGTGAGATGCGCACGGTTGCGGTGGAGGGGAGGGGAGGGGAGGGGAGGGCAGGGCGGGCAGGTAGACGCCGGCGATTCTGTGCGCTTGTGTTTCAACTTGGACTCCAGGGGTGGGGAGAGTGTGGTCAAAGTAAAGCAAACACCCCCCGCAGATGAGCCTCCATCGCTAAAGGGTGCGCACCCCCAGCCCCCACTCCCACCCCCCGCCGCAGCACAAACAAACATTCTCCCGGCACGGCAACGCTCCCGCCGTGCGCCGCTGAACCGTCATAGTGTCGTCCTAGCGGGTGCGCGCTGGAAGGCAGAAGCTTCCGGGCCGCTTCACCGAAGACCCGGGGCACCACGACTGCTGGAGCAAGCTGACAAAATAAATAAATAAATTATTTAAAATAAAAAGTACAAAAAAAAAAAAAAAAAAAAAAAATAGAGTTGGTTTGAGATCTGAAAGGTTTTCCTGCTCCCCTCCGGCCGTCCACACCAAACGTTGAAGATGAGCCGCCGTCCCGATGAGGTGACCTCGGAATCCGCGCGAAGCGACCGCGTCGATTTCGCGCCACCCTTCGAAGGGCCCTGGAGGCCCCTGCGTGTCACATTTACGGTTTTGGTGTTTCGAGTCTCAGTACTGAATCATGGCGCCGAAATAAAGCCGGACCAAGCGAAGGGGGTAAAGCGGTACGGCAGAGATCGGGTGCGGTGAGCGACGCCAGAACTGCGTCCTCATCTAAGGGGACGGGATTGGGGGGGGGGGGTCTGGTCTCAAACTGCAGATTTTTTTTTTTTTTTTTTTTAAATTCCTAAAAGGATGTGCATGTTGTGGGGGGGGGGGGAGCTCAAGCAAAAACCAGCTGCGCAGAGCAAGTTTGGGGAGGGGGGGGGAATGCTAAGAGCCTCAACCGGAGCGTGAAAAAAAAGTGGTGACCGACATAAAGCCGTTAAGGGGCGGGGGGGTGGAGGGGGATTCAATTAAATTACAGGGATGGAGGGGGGCGGGGCTGAGGGAAGAAAGAGGAACTGAAGGACAGAGACGTTCGAGGACGGCCCGGGTGGGGCGACGTGCGCGGCATCCCCCTCCATCGGCAGAGGCGTTCTGGAAGATGCATCCCAGCAGGCGTGGGGCCCGGGTCCTTTTCCCACCGCTCCGCTCCAAGGTCCAACAGGACAGAGGTGTCGGATGGCGGTCGCATCTCGACCCCCTGGATTTCGGCGGCTCCGCTGGCGGCCCAACCCCTCCCCCCCACCCCCGGGCCTCACCCAGAGTCGCCAGCCTTCACCAAACATCCGCAGGACCCACCGACCCCACACCTGCCCTCGCACCTCCTAACCCCAGTGCAGTCGCTGCACTGCCACGTATCATGAGAGGAGGGGAAAGAGCATCAAGAAGGCATCCACTTCTTCTTTCTCACCCTCACACACACACACACACACACACACACACACACACACACACTCACACTCACACTCACACTCACACTCACACTCACACTCACACTCACACTCACACACTCACACACTCAAGCCCTATTCATCGTCTAGTGGTGGCTGAACATACAAGATGTCCTCATGTGCTTGGGGGGGGGGGGGGGGGGGCTGTTCTTTGTTGGGGGTAATGAGGCAGGGGGATGGGGGGGGGGCTCAAAATTTCAGCTGCCTTCTGTCCCTGTACTTCTTTTCCTCTTCTCCTGTGGGGCAGAAAAGGGGGACACGGTCAGCGGACGTCTCCATGGCAACCAACGACGCAAATCTAAAACGCGGAAGATCCCGCGTTTCTGCAGAACTTTCATCGACAGGTGCGCGGTCACGTGGTCAAAGAGCGGTCATCTGGTGAAGCTTCTAATCATTTTGCCGTGTGACAAGTGACAGCAGCGCAATGAGGTAGCAGTAGCGCGATAAGTCCGTTCGCTCGCTCATTCATTCGCTCATTCATTCACTCGTTCCTGGCGATGATGAACAAGCACTTACAATTTGGAGGACACCAGTTCATTGCAGTGGGACTTTTTTTTTTTTTTTTAATCTTTAAACTGTATTTAAACTAAAACTCATTTAAAATCTCCGAAAAAAAAGTAATTTGATTTCCACACCCTCTTGTTCAATCTCGACTGCTGACTGATTTGTCACATAAACCACGTCTAATATTAATCGGCTTCAGGCCACTTTCTTTATTATCTACAAAAAAAAAAAAAAAAAAAAAAAAAAAAAATCAATGGAAGCTCAATAACACAGACTTGCCTCCATTAATTTACACGGCAGGTTTCGGACATACAGTAGCTCGCAACATTAAAGCTGAAACAAAGCGCCAGACGCAGTGCTGCTTGAAAGCACAGTACGTAAACCCCACGTGTCCCTCAGTTTTACCACGAAACGGTTATTGAACGAGAATCAGTGCTTCTCATGGGACATAACAGGTGTGTAATGACCAGTTCCGTATGTTACTTTAGAGGACATCGTGTGTGTGGTAGAAACACGGTACCAGTGCAGGTGCACAAATACATGAACCTCAAGCTGTATTTTATTAAACCAAGCAGGTCAGCAGAATCAGGTGTCTAAATCATAATCATTATTCAATCACAAATATTATTATAATACTATTGTAACGCATATTTTTCAGTATCATTTTAAGATTTAGATTCTCTACGTTTATTTTCACATTTTACACATCTGACCACCACTACAGGGCCCGCATCACGTTCCAGCAGCGCTGTACGATGCCATTTCAAACAGTTTAACAGGTGCACAGTCCCCCCCCCCACCTGATCGGGACAGATGTTTGTACGGAATCTGGACGGGGCTGCATGCTTTCAAGTGGTAAATAAGTACCATCAGTAATACGGAAAACCCACAGCTGGCGCATGGTTTCCTTTTATTTAAGTAATGATCCAGCCAGACCGTTTGGTGACGGCATGGGGGGGGGGGGGGGGGGAGCTCGTTACACTTGATTTATGTTTAAACTCAAATCACACTGCAGTGACACTTAATTAAACTGCTGTACCTGCACCTAATTCTAAGGCCCTCGCAGTATACTTTATATTGGGACTAACCGAACGTTTCTGCCGCTTCCCTCGTCTCATTTCGATTCGTCATACCAGTATATGTACGTTTGTACAGATGCTCCTCGACTAACGATGGGGTTACGTTCCGATAATATCTTTTCGCTCACGATGGCTCTAAGACGAAAAAGAGTACGGTACCGCACCTACCGAACCTCATAGCACGGCCTAGCCCACCTTGAACGTGTTCACAACATTTACCATAGCCTACAGCTGGGCAAATTTATGTAAAACAAAGCCTATTTTATAATAATAATAATAATAATAATAATAACTAAAAATTTTTAATCATAAAATATAGAGCCAGCCAAAGCATCCATCAGCTGTTGGGCGATAACCGACGACGAGGGTCACGCCAACACCACCATGCGGCGGATTGTGAAACTACAGTACCAAGCGACTACGTACAGGTATTTTCGTTAGAAATAGGTTTTCCTGTAATCTTGTTTAGAAAATAAAATGCAAAGTATGTATGACGGTTGTATGACAGGTTGTTTACGCTCGTTGACGTGATCGCTATAGAGACTGCCAACGTGGTTGAGTGGATGCTGCGGCTCGCTGCCATCGCCCAGCATCGGGGGAGAGCATCGTACCGCATGTCCCAAGTGCGGGAACGGATCGAAATTCAAAATTCGAAGTACGGATTCTACCGAATGCGCATCGTGCCATCGTAACTTCGAAAAATCGCAAGTCGAACCATCGTAAGCAGAGGAGCATCTGTATTTGCTGTATTTGTAACACACCTCTATTTGTGTGTGTGAAGAACGATTCCTGTGTGGTGTGGCACTAGGCCCATTCATGTTGTACCTTGTAACTTGTACAGTGAAATGGGTGGCACGGTGTGTGAGTGACAGACAGAGAGTGAGTGTGTGTGTGTGTGTGTGTGTGTTCCACTGATGTATGAATGAGTGACCCAGTGTAGGTAGTGTATCTAGCAGTGTAAGTCTTTGGGTGCTCTGGTTTCCTCCCACACTCCAAAGACATGCTGTTCAGGTTCACCCATAGTGTGTGAGTGACAGAGTGTGTGGATGAGTGACCCAGTGTAAGTAGTGTATCTAGCAGTGTAAGTCACCGCGGTGAATAAGGTGTATGGGTTGATAACGCTACACAGAGTTCATTGGAAGTCACTTTGGAGAAAAGCATCTGCTAAATAAATAAATGTAAATGAAACATAAGGATCAATATTATAAGACACCCATGGAAAAGCTATAGCATTGAGCAGCGAGGGGTGGTTACTGATTCGTCCCTTATTCTGCACTGCTGAGCATTTCCGGTTGCCCGTGGAAACGAGGCAAACGTTAACCTCCCAGCTCCAATTTGTGCCGAAAACACCCGGTTGTTTCAGCTTCGCAAAAAAGTGTGCAATGTACCGTGTTCCAGCCACAGCAACTATGCAGTTCTGTCCATGCAGTAAACAGCGAAAATGCGATGATCAAAACCTGCAATGTGCGACAGACACCGAGCGAAAGTGCGCGACAGCGAGTTGGCATGGATGCGCTCGCGTGCCGTTGTTGCCGACGGAGGAAGACGAGGGGAGGATAGACATGTACCTCAACACAGCAGGCAAGAGGAGAAAGTTAGGCTGCAGAGGGAAGGGACAAACACAGAACATGATGACTTTGAACGTCACTCAATGCGCAAACACGTCGAACTCGGAGAACGAAATAGAATCGTCCCCGAGAGACGCCCGTCGGGGGGTCACGAGAACTGGACTTGACCAGCAGTGCCGTTTAACCGCACATTACCCTACTTCTCATTACGAGGTATTTATTGGTATTCACGAGGGCCAAGTCGAGTGTTCGTGCGCCTCTCAACGGCTGGACGGTTCGAGACCAGCGCCATCGTGGGGCCTCCTTCTGAGTTAAAGCTTGTCTAGTTCTCGCCCTCCATCGGCCCTTGTGCCACCGTCCCCCGTCATAGTGTCAGCGACCGTGTCCCCGTTTGGACTCTCCACACCACGTCAACCTCTGCACTTAGTGTCGCTGCATTTTCATTCTTTCCATTCATTTCTCGCCTCTTCACTCTTCTGTTTTCTTTACATTAAAGGTTGAACGAGTCCAGAA
This sequence comes from Scleropages formosus, assembly GCF_900964775.1. Classification (NCBI taxonomy): domain Eukaryota; kingdom Metazoa; phylum Chordata; class Actinopteri; order Osteoglossiformes; family Osteoglossidae; genus Scleropages; species Scleropages formosus. Next base: position 8,731,876 of record NC_041830.1, on the reverse strand, counting down.
GCATTGGCTGTGATAGGGATGTATGTTTTGTGAGAATCTGGTAGGTGAAGAGTACATAATAGCAGGTAAAGAGCTGAATGAGTGCGGGCGAACGCTTATACAGCATCATAGCGTTATGATGGTAAACTGCCTTACGTTGCGTTAATATTGCATCAGGAATGATATCAATTTCAATACGATCTGCCTGGGAATGCATAAAAATCTTTAGACTTGAAGCCAATGGTGATCACAATTTCCAACTTTATAAAGGGTTCTTGAGGGATGCATCACCTTCGTAAAGGGGGGGAAGAGTGTGTAACATACATGTATCGGAGGTTTCGGTGCCCTCATATTTACTTTCAAAAAGCCCTATGCCGTTGATGTCAAGAGTCATTTGTCTGAGGGCAAAACGCAAGGTGGTGAACTCGATTTCATCGAGCCCTCGACCCCGGCAGCGAACCGTACCTTCGAGGTGGTGGCGTGAAATGTACTTGAGAGCCTCGTCCAGGAGGATAACTGGGAAGGAGATCTTGAGGACGACGATCCACTGGGACCAGCGCAGAGGAGTCACCTGAAATATCAGCTGTGGAGGACAGAGGAAGGATGTTGGACAGGTTGGATGTCCAGTGTGACGACGTCTACGTTCCACAGCGCAGCCAAGTGTGGAAGGAAGCAGACCGGTCCAGCACAGACTGCCTGGTGAACGAGATGACCAAACTCCTAGGATCCAAGGCCACCAATCTTAAGAGTCCACGTCACTATCCGTGTTCGACGGTAGAAGTCCAGCGCAAGAAAAATTACGCCCAGGAGCTACCGTCGATCGACAATCACATTCACTCCAATTCTGTGGCTATTTTGGGTTTGAATCCAGTTCAATCTGTATGGAATTTGTATGTTCTGCTGGGGTTTTTGTCTAAGGTGCTCTGGTTTCCTCCCACCATCTCAAGAGATCTGTTTCAGGTGAACAGCTGACTCTCTACTGCCCATAGTGCGTGTGTTCATCTACCATATAAATGGGTGAATGACTACAGGAAGTTTGGTGTGTAGTGTAGTGTAGTGACTCACCATGTCACCTTGGATACAAGTGTAAGCTAAATACTAGCTAAAGGTCATTACAGGTAGATTGGTTACTTCATTGATCCCAGAAGGAAACTGCACAACCATTTTATAACATCTTTCCACTTTGGCAAAAAGCATCTGTGAGATGAATAAATGTAGATGCAATGTTGTAACAAAGGCATTTCTTACAAGGAGCCCCACAGTTATTAAGTTTCACCGAGACAGCTGGTAGCACAGTGGTTCGAGCTACTGCCTTTAGACCCAATGGTTGCAGGTTCGATCCCCACCTCTGGCTGTAGTACCCTTGAGCAAGGTACCTACCCTAAATTTCTCCAGTAAAATAACCAAGCTGTACAAATGGGTAAATGATTGTAGGTAGACTACCATTGTAAGTCGCTTTGGAAAAAAGCATCAGCTAAATGAATGTATTGCTCTTTTGATTAGTCATACTTTATCTTTGTGCAAGTTCCTTCCGTTTTTTTTAAACATAATTTCACTGTATTCAGCAAAAAAAGAAAAAAAAACCCCAAGATGGACGGCAGGCCAGGCGGTAAACGGAGAGGCGAGCACACGGTAAACTCCTCACCGGCAGGGGTTCCACATAGAGGATGAGGAAATGCAGTGAGAGGGAGAGGATGATTGCTCCCAGCAGCCAGATATTGACCCAAGGGGGCATCCGCAGCAGCGACTGGTTCTCCGACAGGCTGGGGGGGGGGGCACAAACATGACCTGCTTAGTGGATTATATGAGGACACATGGCCTTCTGCCATAGAGCAAGGAGGGCACACAAAGTGGACAGCACTGGACTACTCTTCCTATCTACAGCACCAGTCAAAAGTTTGAGTACACTCTTCCCTCCCAACGCTTTGTTAACAAGTTTTACCAGGAGATGAGCCACCCAGAGGCAACTGAACAAGGTACAAAAATAGATTTCCCCTTCAAGCAGTATCCCCATCAGCTGTGAAGCACATACTGTATATACACTGAAGGAAGGGCTCTTCTCCGGGAGCTCGATTCAGCACCATCATGCAATTTCCCTTTAATCTGCAAACCTGAACGCACAGCCCGGTGCGCATCGACAGCACTCGGCGACACGTTCACAAACCCGAACACAAAAGAAATGACACACCGACGTTGGATCACGTAAGAAGCTTATGTCTGATTACACAAGGAAAAAAAACTGTGTAAAGTAACTCTTTAGAACAAATGATCGTTTTTGAAAAGCTGCACGTTGCACAGGAAATACGCGTTTTATCTATTGATTCCGTGGGCCGTTCTGAATTTGGTAAAGTCGCCCATCGGCTCGTCACCGATCTCACACTAACCTGTTGAGTGCGTTGAACATCTCTATAGTAACCAGCACAGAGAGCGCCATGGTGGTCGGGTAGCGCGACTCGAATATCTCGCATTTGATGCCAGAGAACATGGGGTTTTGGTCAGTGCACTGCATGAAGTGTCTCTGCGGGGACAAGACCAAAAAAGGGAGAAAAAAAAATCAGTTTATATCTGAACTGATTCATTTGCATAAAACTTTCAATAATACAAATATTTTATTATATACTTAAGGATGTGTCGTAGATGGTGCACCATCCTCTACCATGGTATGTCTGTTGTGTTCTTATTTTTCCCATATTATGCTGTGTTTTGTTAAGATATTTCATTGACTAACAAGATTACCATTGTACGAAAAAGTTTTTTTTTTTTTTTTTTTTTTATTTAAAAAAAACAAAAATCCACAATTGCGATGCATTAGAACAACCAGCCGATTGCAAGGACAGACGTGCGCCCGTTAATCCGCTCGCACGACGATGCGCGATAGCAACTGTCAACGGTCTATGATGCACTTTGTTTTTTTACCAGCTGGTAGAAGGTAACTTGAGGTCCTTCCTCATCAAACAGGTACCACCAGGTGGCTGCTCCAACGGTGCCCAAGCCCACATACCCTGCAGAAGCAGCAAGAAATAGGCTGAAGTACGTCTGCCGTGAGGTTTCGCCGCCCTTCTTGGCACTGCCTCTCATCAAGACGGCCACCCTTCTGACCCCTCACACGCGTTCATCTTAAGTTTGGCTGCACCGCTTCCCGGAGCAACGGGCTCGCTCTCAGCTTACCTCCGATGGCCAGGTATCTGAAAAAGAGCCACCCGGAGATGAGGGGCTCCTTGGGGTTGCGCGGAGGCTTGTTCATGATGTCCAGGTCAGGGGGATTGAAACCCAGGGCGGTGGCTGGAAGGCCATCCGTCACCAGGTTCACCCAGAGCAGCTGCACGGGGATGAGGGCCTCGGGCAGCCCGAGGATGGCTGTCAGAAAGATGCTGCGGAAGCGTCACACAGAGGAACGCAGCCTGTTAAACGTGCCGCTTTCGCAATTTTACTCAAGAGCCGACCTGTAAGGGTCCGGCTGTATATCTTCTCGCCGTCCGCAACGGATACTGACGAATATCTACACATATTGCCACAGGAGTTGAAATTTCAAGATAAAGAAATCATTTCAAGGCTGCTGTCTGCGTTTTCAGCGACGGAAGCAACGCCGGCACCAGGACAAGAACAGAATTCACGTTAGGCAAATTTTGTCCTTCAAAGCTGGGTGGAAGGTCAGCGCTTCTTTCGCCTGGAGCGGAGAAGCCATCAGCCCGCGCTGCTCGTGCTCACCAGACAACCTCACCCACGTTGGAGGAGATGAGGTAGCGGATGAACTGCTTCATGTTGTTGTAGATGGCCCGGCCCTCCTCCACGGCCGCCACGATGGTGGAGAAGTTGTCATCCGACAGCACCATCTCGGAGGCGGACTTGGCGACGGCGGTGCCTGAGCCCATGGCGATTCCAATCTCAGCCTTCTTCAGGGCGGGGGCATCGTTCACACCATCCCCCGTCTGGAAGATCAACATCATGCATTTGACCTCCAAAATGCATTCTGTGCTTTTGAACCCTCTTCGCAGAGAAAAATATGGGCAGCAGAACCGTGTGTGTGTCTGTATTTTTTAAATATTATATATACACACACACATACACACACACACATACACACATACATATATATGTATATATATATGTACACACCCCCCTTGGGAAAATACAGCTCAGTTTAAGAGAAATTGACACGCTGGGTTGTGAAGGGGTTGGTAAACTCTTTATAATCTGGATTCCTGCGTGAATTACTCCTAAAAACAGTGTGATGTGACCTTCACTATAATAACAGTCTGTACATTATCACAGCTTTGTTGATCATGTTGCTCAAAACATTCAGGGTCCAGGATGGGGGGAGGGAAAAAAAAGTATGCAAACCTCTACAATAAAGAGTAACTGGAATCAGGTTTTGCAGTCAATGAGGTGACATTCATGTGTGGGTTGGAGGCGGCCTGCCCTAAAAAAATAACCCCACAGCTGTGGTTATTTGCTCTGCTCAAGTACAGCACAGCCTGATCAAATTGAATTTCGGAAGACCTCTGAAGATGATTCGCCGAAGCTCACAATGACGGAAGAGGCGCATGTGAAAGCACGTCTAAAGTCCCGGGCCGCCTTCTCCAGCCCGCAGGCAGGAGGTTGCTACCGTCCCCAAGAGTGGGCATCCCACAAAGATCGCTGGAAGGGCACATCATAATCCTCAGGGAGGTGACAAAGGACCCTTGAGTAACAGCCATGGGTCTGCAGAGATCCCTTGCCCTCAATACCGTGCGTCCACCGGTCGTGAACAGAAGTGTGGGGTTCACGGGAGCTTCTTTGGAGCCGCAAACCGTACTCGCGTTGAGGAGCGCGTCATTTCACCGAAGCTCTGGAGCCGAGGCGCGCGTCGAAACGCCAAGCCAGGCACCAAAGCTCGCTATTTAACGTGCGCGGGCATGCGCCTGCTGGAGAAAGTTTGGGATTGCGCAACGTTGCGTTGTTCTGAAAGGTTTTGAGAAGTTCATTTAAAAGGCTCCACATCTACCGGTATCGGTGTACTACATTTGCCTTTATTCATCTAGCTTAATTCATTCAGCCGGCACTTTTCTCCAAAGTGACTTACAGCGTTCAGCTACTTACAATTATTTACCCATTTATACAGCTGGGTAATTTTACTGGAGCAATTTAGAGTAGGTACCTTGCTCAAGGGTACTACAGCTGGAGGTGGGACTCAAACCTGTGACCTTTCGGGTCCAAAGGCAGCAGCTCGAACCACCACGCTACTATTCTCCTTCAGTGTGTCCAGTTTGAGGCTACCCTCCAACCCCCAACCCCCACTCACACCACAGGCTGTCTCCATACGCACCATGGCTGTGATCTCGTCGAAGGACTGCAAGTAGCCCACAATCTTGGACTTGTGGGCGGGCTCCACGCGGGCGAAGCAGCGGGCACGCTTGACCGCCTCCCGCTGCGCCTCCGGGGACAGGTCGTCGAACTCGCGGCCAGTGTACGCCTTCCCGTCCACGTCCTCATCCTCGCTGAAGATACCGATGCGGCGGCAGATGGCCACGGCGGTGCCCTTGTTGTCACCCGTGATCATGATGACCCGGATGCCCGCCTCGCCGCACAGCTTGATGGAACCAATCACCTCCTTTCTGGGGGGGTCCAGCATGCCCACGCAGCCCACAAAGGTCAGGCTGGTCTGAGGGGGTTGAGGCAGCAAAGGGAGCGGCGCATAAAAATAACTCGCATCAAACACACTCAGGTCGATCTACCATCTTCAGTAGAGGATTTTATTTATTTATTAATTTAAATCATTGGATTAGTTTAAAATGTATGTTTGTTTTATTCTGACCGCAGCTCTCTGACCTCATAATTTGCGAACTGAGCCGTGTCCTCCAGCTTCATGTCTTCCTTGCGGGGTGGGGAGTCGCGCGTGGCCAGCGCCAGGCAGCGCAGCGTGTCTCTGCCCGTGCCCCACTCCTTGATCTTGCTCATGAGCTGCTCCCGAAGGGATGGGGTCAGAGCCACCTTGCTGGCGCCCACCCGCAGGTACTGGCAGCGCTCCATCACACTCTCAGGGGCGCCCTGCATGGGACACAGAGCCAGAGTGAGGAGGCGAAGTAGAGGGTGGCGCGACTGTTACACAGGGCTGAAAATTTGTTTCGGGAAAAAAATCTATTTGATTCGTTGCAGGTATGTATTTTTCTGATGCTTTTCTCAAAAGTGACTTGCAGTGATTTATCCATTGACACAACTGGGGTCATTTCTGGATGTGGGCTTTGAACCCGGGTCTGTGGAGTGCACGGTGGCAGCTCTAATCGCTGCGCCACCTGCTGCCCCCAGTTTCGGCTGTACATGCAATCAGATCACACACTAATAGAGTCAGTACCCCTTCTATACACACCTGTCAGCTGCCACTTCTACTGTATGTGGCAAAGTTGCAGCAGAAGCCACAAATCATAAAGGCGTGAAAACACAGAGTTTGATTTTCAAACGTAAATGACCTGCGAGGGAAACGAATGCCGACACGCAATGGCTGCAAGTCTCAGCAGAGATGAAGGAGACGGTGATGTGATGCAATGTGACAGCAAGGACGGGGGGGGGGGGGCGGGGGCGGGCGTTCCCCCAGCTCCGGCTCGTACCTTGACGAACATCTTGCTTACGGAGGCATCCTTGGCTGTGGTGCAATACACGGACATGGACTTGCGGTCGCGGGAGAACTCCAGGGTGAACTCCTTCTTCATCAGTTTCTTGATGACCTGGATGAGCATGGGAGAGGGAGAGGGGGAGACCATCAGTGGGCGTGGCTAGGCCGTGCGACGCGGTCGAGCGTTTCCGGGTAGGTTTGCGGACACCTGTCGTGTCCAGGTGGCTGGCGCGCTCAGAGTCGGAGCGCTAATCTCCCCGACGGCCGCCTGTCTGGATGAAAGGGGGCGGCGGCCAGTCAGGTGTCACACGAGCCCCCCCCGCCCGTCTGTTCCTCCTCAACCGTGCAGGACGGTCCGCTGAGCGCTTTCAATTAATTACGTCGCCACCAGTTCACTGCGCTGCCTGTGTACGCACTTGCTGCCCCCCATTGGAAATTTTTATGTAAATTAAACTAACTATAGAGACTGCGGTACGTGACAAAATGAGCACGCTGAACATATAACAGCATTAAGGAGAGCAAAAGTAACGCCGTTCCCGAAAAGTCCCCCCGGACACCGCGCAACTTGAGCACTTCAAGTTCCAGAGCTGCGGTTTCCCAATTCTGGATTTCACCGAAAAGGGAAAACCGAACGAGGGCTGAGGCCCGTGGCCGGGATTCTTGAGCCTCACGTCAACACGTCTCGTCACGTGTGCGTAAGATTTCGATTTACATTTATTTAGTAGCTGATGCTTTCCTCCAAAGTGACTATTACAATATCAGGCTATAAAAGTGTGTGTGTGTGTGTGTGTGCGCGCGCGCGCGCCCTCCACTGCAAATGGGTCATGAAAGAGCAAAAAAAAAAAAAAAAAAAAAGCAAGAGAAAAATGTATATATTTCTTATTAATGATTTTGTGGCTCCTTCTCAAAGGCAATTCACATTGATAATCAACTGTACACTGATTTACCCATTCATGCAGCGGAGTTATCTTTACTGGAGCAATTCAGAGTAAGTACCTCGCTCAAGCGTACGACAGCAGGAGGTGGGATTTGAACCCGGGTCCGTCGAGCGCAAGGCGGCAGCTCTAACCACTGCGCCACCTGCTGGCTCTCCCTGCACATCCGTATGGCTTCTCTTCACCATTCAGATTGCAGCCGACTACCGCGCACGTCTGTCGGCCGCCTACGATGACGCTTGCGGCCACGTTGCCGTTCTGCCACTAGGTGTCTCTACCAGAACAGCTGCAACCGCCACCTCGAGCGGCACGTGCCGCAAGGTCCTCCCGGCGAGCACCGCTGCCTCCCCTCATCGAGAAACCGGGCACGTCTGGCGCTAACCGCTGATGCAAGGCGGCACAAAAGGCCCTTGACAGATGTCCCGATAAGACGGGCGCGACCGCATTAAGCCCAACGTCTCGCCACCTCGTCACCGGTCGGAAAGTCTCCGGGGTCTCCGAGGAAGAAGTCGAATGCCATCCGAGGCCCGCGCGGCGAACGATTTCGCAGCTCAGCGTTTCGCGGAGAGAACCTCCCTTTCCAGTGCCGAGAGCCAGACGCACACCGCACTGTTTGGATAATACCTCCATAAACTTGTACTTGTCTAAATATTATATTTCGCTCCCAAGGGCCCGTGTCCCCCCAGGGCTTTTAGTGATAATTAGCCGGATAAGGATTCCCATTTTCTTCCAGAAGGTTCTGTGGGAAACCGAGACCCATCCATCAGTTCATTCCATTTCAAGAACTGCTTGTCCTGAGCAGGGTCACGGTGATCCGGAGCCTATCCCAGAAGCACTGGGCGCAAGGCTGTGGGGGATTACACCCTGGACAGGTCGCCAGTCCATCGCAGGGTAGCCACACACGTGCCCGCGCGCGCGCGCACACACACACACACACACACACACACACACACACACACACACACACACACACACACACACCAGGCAATTTAGTGTCACCAATGCACCTGAACTGCACATCTCTGGACTGTGGGAGGAAACCAGAGCACACACAGACACAGGGAGAACAGGCAAACTCCACACAGACTGAGCAGGGATCGAACCCACGTCCTCTTGCACCACCCCGGTGCTGTGAATGGGGCAACGCTACTCCGCCCAAACTCTACGACCGGTTTCCCAAATTTGGGATCAAAACCTTTCATGTTGCGTCTTAAGCCTCTGGAAGCAAGAATGGGTGCGTCGAAAGATGCATAAGGACCAGGAGAAACAAGTACAGAAGTACAGCAAAGGTAAGTGAATACATTTCGAAAGGAGACCGTTCCTGAACAATCACTACATTAACATTTTTTTTCCAATTATCCTACACTTTTCTCCAAAGTCAATCACAATGTTAAGCTACCGATTTACACAGCTGGGTCATTTTACTGGAGCAATTCAGGATAAGAACCTTGCTCAACGGTACTACAGCCGGAGGTGGGACCCGAACCTGTGACCTTTGTGTTCAAAGAACAGTTCGAACCGCTACGCTACCGGCTTCCCTGCCTGGATTACGTAACACAACAAACAGCCGAATCGAGGAGATGTGTCTACGAGTGAAAATGGAAGTAACTTCCAGGTCCATGTTCAGGCACAGACCCTCTTCGGTGTCAAGGTCCTCTGGAGAAGGCCTCACCCATGTCCCATCTGGGACAACAGGCAGTATAGTGTCTCAGCACATGGGTTCGCATCCCAACATCTGGCTGTTCGAGCCCCCTCCCTCCCTCCTGGGCTCTTACCGCGTTGCACGCTCCCGCCCGCTCCACCTTGCTCATCTTCGAGAGGTCCGACTTGAACACGTTCATCTTCTCCACCAGGGTGGTGAGCGCCGTCTCTGTCGCTTCGCCCACCTTCTCGTAAACGCCCTTGGCCTGCAAAACAGGTGCAGATGCTTCTGAAACTTTTCTCCGAAGCAACTTGAAATTTTTTCCCTTATTATACAGCTGGGTAATTTTACTGGAGTAATTTAGGGTAAGTACCTTACTCAAGGGTACTACAACTGGAGGTGGGAATCAAACCTGCAACCTTTGGGTCCAATGGCAGCAGCTCTAACCATTATGCTACCAGGTGCCCTGGTCCTATCCATACATTTATTCCATGCGCAATTCTGGGTTAGGCTGCAGCTCCGCATGTGTGCGTGATTCCACATTCGTTGAAAAATAACACCGGAAGGAGGAAAAGACCAAATTAAGCTTGCAGGCTCTTACTTAAACAGTTTTGCCAACGCGCTGTCCACTTTGCAGGAAAGAAGTCGGTGGATTACGTACAACACAGCGCCGCGCTGCCATCACGCTGCAGACACGCAGACAAAATCTGCAGCTGCGTCATGCCGAGTATCCAGCATCCATTTCTCACGCTCTCATACAAAAGTGACGCGGTTACCATAACATTAACAGAAACAAGGCAGAAAGCAACCGAACCTGGAACAGCGCTGGGATAAACAAGGAAAAAAAAAAAAATTACCCAACCATGCCATAAAACAAGGCTTGGTCACTGCCTCTGTGAGAGAGAGAGAGAGAGAGAGAGAGAGAGAGAGAGAGAGAGAGAGAGAGAGAGAGAGAGAGAGAGAGAGAGAGAGAGAGATGTTCCGCTCCTCCGTTCTGCAAGTAAACAGCTCTGATTTCCACAAAGATGCTCCATTTACATTTATTTATTCCGCTGATTCCGTTCTCCAAATATTCTTACGCTCGTTTACCCATTTATACAGCTAGGTACATTTTACTATATCGCTTTAAGGTAAGTACCTTGATCAAGGCTACCGCAGCAGGAGGTGGGATTGGAAGCTAAGTCTTTGGAGTGGAAGGTGACGGCTGTAACCGCTACGCCACCTGCTGCAGAAGAACTCGCGTTACACACCGTCAGGCGTCGCCCTTTTAGTACATTTTTGTCGAACCCGCAGCCAGGCGTTCGACTCTTCGCCCGAAGAGACGCTCGGCCACGTTTGTGGCGGGGATGACGGACGGCGCGTCCGACGAGAAGCGACTCCCTGTGCGAAGGAGGCAGGCTGATCGCGCCAGCTGCAGGTGGAAGTGTGTGTCTGTGACGAAATGGGGACACGCCCCGGGGGAACGCGGTGGGAAAACTGCAGAACGCAGCCGAAACGCTGATGAAAGGGGACAAAAAAGAGGATCCCCGCAAGGCAGGAGGAGCGACGGGAGAAGGAACGTTTCAGACGAAAGCCTCGAGGTACGACGCGGTACGGTCCCGTCGCTCACGCCGACGATCACTTCACAAGAAACCATCAGTTTTTACTACTGTTACCATCTTTAAGAAAAGGTAGCTCGCTAAAGCAGGGCGGCAGGTGGCGTGCCAGTTAGAGCTGCCGCCTTCGGGCTCGGAGGACAGGGGATCTCCCCCCCTGCTGCAACGCCCATGATCAAGGTACTTACCCTGAAGTGATACAGTAAAAAATTACCCTGCTGTATAAAAGGGTAATTAGTGTAAGAAATTTCACAACTCAACACTTGTAAATCACTGACCCATGCGGGGAAAATATACATATCTGTGCATGCATCTATATAGTTATATGCGGGCGCCCGCGCACACACACACACACACACACACACACACACACACACACACACACACACACACACACACACACACCGAGCTAGCCACATCGCTCACCTCATTGTAGTCCAAGGAGGAGTCGTTGCACATGGCGCACACGGTGGCCAGTTCCACGAGGACATCGTAGTCCCCGCAGTCCACGGGACAGTCTCTCAGCAGCCTGCGCCGAGCGAGGGGACACGGACAAGGTCACTCAAGGACAGAGACGGCCCGGACGCCGCGGCTCATTCTTCATCGGAACAGCAGCAACGAAAACGGGGCATCGCGCAAACTGTACTGTACGATAACACCCGGTGGAAGGACAAGGGCTGGAGACCAGCAGGTTGCCGGTTCATGTCCCAGGAGGGTCTCTCATGTAGTAGCGTTAACAAAGTCGCGCTGTCTGAGCATTTTCAGCAAAATATCTAGAAAGATTTCAAGTGTACAAAAAAAAAAAACCATTGGTTATGCAGCAAAGAAGGCAAAAGCAAGTTTCAGTAACTATGGTGTGAAACTACATATAAGACAGTCAATTTGCATTTGAAGGATCAAGGAAGACATAGATAAATGGAATACACACACACACACAGAGGCTGGGGCTGCTCGTCTCAAGCGGGGTCGCAGCAAACCAGAGCCTAACCCGGCAACACAGGGCGCAAGGCCGGAGGGGGAGGGGACACACCCAGGACGGGACGCCAGTCCATTGCAAGGCACCCCAAGCGGGACTCGAACCCCACACCCACCGGAGAGCGGGCACAGGCCAAACCCCCTGCGCCACCGTGCCCCCCTTTAAATGGAATCTGCTGATGCGTTAAATCATGCATTTCGATAAACGTAAATCCTGGGAAACACACAGTCGGTTCCAACAAGCAGATCTCGCGCTGGATGCGTGTGAACGTACTGGTGTCGGTGGTTGCCCTGCTGGGAGCATTTTTTGCTGCGAACTACTAACGAACATTTAAAGGCAGGAAAAAAAAGGACGAGGACGAAAAAGGCTCAACGTTGACCTCTCGTTCCACGGTTCACATTTTTTGCTCCGTTGCGATATGAGGAAACAAAAAACATAAAAAAAAAAAAAAAGGGAAAAAAAAAAAACGCAGAGTTAAAAATAAAGCGTTGGTGTCACCGTAGGAGAGAAGCCGATTCTTGCCGCAGGGGTTCTTGTCAGCACTTAACGCCCTCAAATATCTTTTTAAAAACGGCTTAATTTTATTTTCTCCGCAAACTACCGCGGCCGTAATAACCTACAAGTGCAGGAAAAAGTCGTCTAATGCCGCACGCATAAATAGCTTCTGCTGCATGGCTTCCGGGCCGCCGTGAAAACTAATAAAAAAACAAACTGCCAAATTTAGGAACATTAGAGACGTTGTCCTCTCAAATTACTTCACGATCCCCACTTGCCCGGGAGCTACGAACACTCAGCTTTTGGGAAAAGAGGGAAGGAGTGCAATACTGCATAAAAATGTGCAATATATGTGGTTTCCCTGTGAAAAGCTCTGCATATTTTACTGCTTTTAATTATAATAAGGAGCAGGTAAAGTAATAGTTAAGGAGGAGGTCTAATAACCTCACAACTGCTGTAGTGACCTTGGGAAAAGGTGCCTATATTGAACACACAGCTTGCAAAAGGGCCAAAATTTATTTGCAATTAAAGTGCGGGCCAGGCCTAGTAATAATGCGCAGTGCTGCCTGAAAGTATGTGAACCCCCTGTGTACCGCAGTTTTACCACGAAACGGTTATTGAACGAGAATCAGCGTTTCTCACGGGACATAACAGGTGTGTGATGACCGGTTCCGTATGTCGCTTCAGAGGACACCGTGTCCGTGGTAGAAACACGGTACCGGTGCAGGCGCAAAAACGCACGAACCTCAAGTTGTATTTTATTAAACAAAATAAGGTGTGTAAATCACTGCTATCGACTTTCTTTTATGTTTAATATTTAGATAAGTTCATTTTAATATTTTATACTGCAATAATGACCATCCTTACTGGGTTCGCACAGCGGTGCCGTATTACATCTGTACATATTAACGAGAACGAAAACCCACTAAAGCAGGTTTTTAGGAAGCCGTGTTTACGTCTTTGAGAAACAGAATAAAACACTACAAACTTGATAAATTACCTGCCTTGGGGTGGGGTGGTTGTTTTGGGTGTATGTGCGCGGGGAGATGGGGTTGCATGGCGTGCTTGTTTTTGTGTGTGCGGTCAGGGATGGGTGGGGCCCGGGGGGGGGAGAAGCACGGTCAGGAGGCAGAGCTCAGCCGGGACGGGCACTGGAGGTACTCACACTTGGCCTTCCGGTGCGTAAGTGGACCCGGTGATGGCGAATTCGAGCAGCGAGCAGCTGGAGTCCTCCACCTTGTCCACCACAAACATCTAGAGACGGAAAAAGGAACCAGGTGAGAAACCCAGCGGAGCGGAACTGCGCCCAACGTCAACCTGACCGGTCACAGCCTCACCACTGGACAGGGATCTCACAAGAATGATTAATGATGCTTCAACAACTTTTACTCTTCTTTTAGTAGAGGCAGCCTCTGGTAAGTTTTGCGGTTATTGTATGCCATTTTGACATAGTATATTACATGTAATAATTATACAGTATAGCAGAGTGTGATTATGGTATATAACACAGACAAAATAGCAGTAAAATAATCCATCCATCCGTGCAATTTCAATAACTGCCTGTCCTGATCAGGGTCGCGGTGATCCGGAGCTTATCCTGGAAGTTACTTTTTTACATTTATTTAGCAGACGCTTTTCTCCAAAGCAACTTCCAATGAACTCTATGTAGTGTTATCAGCCCACACACCTTATTCACCGCGGTGACTTACACTGCTAGATACACTGCTTACACTGGTCACTCATCCATATATTAAGTAAGTATTGGGAAGTACTGGGTGTAAGACTGGAGGGGTACACCCTGGATGGGACAGCAATCCATCCCAGGAAAGCCATACACACACTATGGGCTAATAACCGTCATCAATCCACCCAAACAGCACGTCCTTGGACTGTGGGAGGAAACCAGAGCACCCGGAGGAAACCCACACAGACACAGTGAACACATGCGAACTCCAAAAGACTGAGTGGGGATTTAAGCCACATTGTTTCGCACCACCATGCCGTCCGACACTCAAATAACATTTGAAATAATAAAGTTAGTGAGCAGCTTTCAAGTATCATGCCAGAATGCAACTTTTGATTTTGCAGCTTTACAGTTGGCAGACAATTAGAAATTAATTTAATAACAGCACTTAAGACAATATAACTACAGTTAAATTTAGTGCAGCCAAACCATATTCTTTTGCAAAGCGGTATGTTGTCCCGTGGGTAAAATGGCAGTGTAAAGCGGTACAATGAGTGTTCGCCCCAAATACCGCAAACCCGGTAAAGCTGTAAATGGCATTCGCAGCCTCGCAAGGCTCAAACACAAATAAATGGGCTCGCGGACAGAGCAAGACAAAACAAATGAGCGCGGAGTACAAAGAGGCCCGATGACATTGAAAAGGAAAACGGAAAAAGGAAGGGGGAGGGGAGGGGGAGAGAGAGAGAGAGAGAGAGAGAGAGAAGAAAAGCCACACTGTCGCTGGGGTTCGCTCGGCTCAGCCCAACAAAGGGAATTCCCATCTTGCCAAGGCCAACTGACGTCATTGATCATTTTTCCGCCTTTTTCCAGTAAACATCAGGGAGTTCCTTGGTTTTACTGACCCAGCATAAACCCCCTCCTGCATGCAGGGCTTGCCTAGAGAAGGGCATCAAAAAAGCCTTTCATTATGCACTAAATACCCAGCTTGTTTGCTCCAGCTTCTGGATGATATGGGTGTGTGCGAGAGAGAGATGGACACACACACACACACACACACACACACACACACACACACACACACACACACACACACACACACACACACACACACAGAGAAAGCGAGATGAGGGAAAGGGGTAGGGTTACCAAAAAACTCATTTACACTTTTGCATTTATTCATTTAGCAGACGCTTTTTTACGAAGCGATGTATAACAAACATCAACCAACATTTGGTCGACCCCTTTCCCTGAATTCGCCAAGCGTGGGAGATGCTCTGCGTTAAACTGTCAACCGTCATTCACCCGTCTAAAAATCAGAGCAGTGTGACGCTTGCTCACTCATTCACTCGCGCGCTCTCTATGCCTTTGGATTATGGGAGGAAACCCATGTAAACACAGAGAGAACATGCAAACTCCACACGGATTCAAAGCTCGATTCAAACTCGGCTCCAGGCTCACAGCGAAGGTATTGCGAGGCACTAATGCTACCCGCTGATCCACCGCGCCACCCCAGACTACCATTTCTCGCGCACGTCGACACCCAACACCCCGAACGGCTGTATAATGGAGACCTATCTTCAGGAACGAGGGTTGCAAAGATCTCAAGACCCATGTGGACGGACTCGCCCCGCCCCGCGCTATTCCCGTCACAATTTCCCATACGGAGCGGAAGCCCAGCCAGAAAAACGAGAAATCACCCGGGGAAGCTCCATCTAGCACATCTACCAGCTTATTGGCCGCGGTAGCAATAGCGGTGTGGGTGGGGCCAAGGCTCGGGAGACAGAGGTGCTGAAGAAGGACAAAGTGGTTCGCCTGAGTGCTCTCATCGCTTCGATCGGCGCAGATTGAATTTCAGACCAAGGCTCGTCGGTCTAGTACGGCTCTTCAGACCGCACCAAGCGGGGCCATTTGGAGGTAAAGCAGGCCATTAAGGACGGCAGCCACCAGTTTGAGCAGCGGATGAAAGATGTGAAGGACCAAGCGAGAAATATTTTGTGCTATGGACAGAGATGATGATCCATCATTGGGGCGGAAAGCATCACCTTATAGGCAAAGATTCAACTCAATAGCACACAACGGCGGAGCAGTGTCTCTAGCACTGCTACTGAATTCGGGTAAAGGTGTTGACACATACTGTATATACATGTAGATATATACACACAAATATCTTCTATCTTCAATAACGGTCCAGATAATTATCCATAATTATCTCGGCTTGCATCGGAGGACCTGAACCTGGCTGGTTGGCCATCGTACCATTTGCTTGAACCCACCCCAATCTGGGTCTCCTAACATTCATTTTTTTCCATTTAAATTTATTTTTCCTGAGCTCTTTTTTCCCCCTCACCAAGCTGACATAAAGCACTGAACAAAGTACTGAACTGCAGCTGTTTTGATAAACCAGCTGGCAGCTGAGGAGAGGAAAACAAAATTCCCCACTGCAAAGAACGGGAGAAAAATAAACCTCTGGGGGTCCAAGTACCAATGCTGCCCACCCCTTCATGGTGTTCTAGAGAGGGACAGGGGTCCGGCGTGGATATGCCTGGTACAAAATACTGGTGGAAAAGTAACGTAGGTATCCAGGCTCCTGATTACTAGTATTCATTAGCCATTGACCGCCTCAGCTACCACATCACCGTCTCCCGAACACAAAGCACGCAACACACAACCGAAGAGGACCGCATCAGGCTATTGTGACCTGCCCTTGTATACTGTAACTGCTTAATGAGCTAGTTCTCCAGCTGTGCAGCGTATTGCTGCCTGCACGTGTTCGTATCTTGAACGACAGCGTGGCTACGCCCTCTATTTATGTGCGGTATGCCGTTTAGGTTTTGAGGCTGAGGGATGGCAGATTCCGGTCCCTGTGGGATGCAGCTCGCGCAATCCTCTTCCAAGTCCTTCTGCTCCATCCTCGCAATAAGGTCGGAAGCGGCTCTGGGAAGGCAGCGATAATAGTATTTATCTATACTAGCTGCCGCTGGGGCTGATCCTGCTGGGAGTGCTCCGACCTTGAGAGCAGAAGTCCTTCCCATCAGGTGGTTCCACTGGGCTCTAAGCCCAACCCAACAAATGATCTGGTTTCCTCCCACAGTCCAAAGGCATGCTGTTTAGGTTCCCCCATAGTGTGTGAGTGACAGAGAGAGTGTGTGTGTGTTCCACTGATGTATGATGAGTGACCCAGTGTAAGTAGTGCATCTAGCAGTGTAAGTTACCATGGTGAATAAGGTGTGTGGGCTCATAACACTACATAGTATCCATTGTAAGTCACTTTGGAGAAAAGCATCTGCTATATAAATAAATGTAAATGTACTCCATTCTATCTTATTTGTATGTCTTCCCTTTCCATGTCTGCAGTGGAAATTTCTGCAATACCAAGCTCCTCTGCTTGGGAGGGTAAAAACCGATAAGGGAGACCGGAGGTATGTAAGAGCTGCAGACGGATGACATCTTATGAGATTCTACATATCTATAACAAACTGCTTTTTAAACTTACTTTTGCCTCATTATTGAGACTCCAAAGGACCTGGAATCGTCTGAAAAGGATCAGTTCCAACAACACAAAACAGCACAAAGAGCACCAGGCCACGTGTGCTACACGTTTTGGAAAAAATCATTAGATGACTTGTTGAATTTCTACAGCAGGGCAGACGAGCACTTGAGAAAGGATCTTCGCCTGGAAGGTGTCCACTGCAAACCCGAAGAAGTATTCAGGCAGACAGCGCCGGGACCACCTCTGCGAAGGTGTCTGCTAAGTAAATAAATAACGTGATGAACGTTACTGGAAGGGAAAGGCATTAAGCGAGGGATCGGCAGCTCAAAGGCAGATGGATACCGAAACGGACGTCTCTTCAACTCCCGGCTAAGCACGGTGGAGAGCCTCATCGAAATAAATGTTATTTTCTGCTCTTTGTGCTTTTCATTTATTCGTTTTTCAGAGCCCTTCGATACTACGACACACACTCCTGTCCTTCAGAGCCCTGTTGTCAAAGAAACGGGGGCTTCTGCTATGTGAAATTAACAGTTTTAACACCGCCAGGCCATTTTTTTCATCCATGATGTAATGTTATGGCAATGACAAAGGAGCCCCAAACCCCCCCCCCCCCGGCTTAGGCAACTGTAATTGAATTACAGTATATTTTCCAGCAAGGAAGCGAATGCCGCCGCCAAGCTCGTAGCGTACTAAAGCGCAGCTTATGTCCCTTTCGAAAACACGATGCTGTGTTCAGTGTGCAGTGCTTTTTTTTTTTTTTAAAGAGAGGAAAACCCGTGCGTAATGTAAAGTGGGGGAGGGGTTCCATCCGAAGCGGTTGAGAAACTTCCGCCAGGACAGAGGAGGGCTTTCATCGGAGCCGCCGGGATTCCGTATTTTTAAAGAGGAGAAGCGGAAGGTGACGGTAATCACTGAGCCGTCTCCGCGAGCCGACAAACGCACGTCGTTTTTCGTTTCAGGACCTGGGTGTCAAATGCGTTGAGGTTACAAGCGGGGGGGATGGAAAATAGAACTAGAGAAATAGAAGAGAGGAAACAAGTGATGTCAGATGCCACGTCTTTGAGATCATCTTCCGACCTGCCGGAGAGGTTAAGCGCAGGCAAACGCAGACTCACCAGGTGGACCACCATGGACCGCGGCGTAATGACATTACGTGAGACGTGGTTTCGAGAAGACGGACCGACCCGCAATACATATTGCCTCATGTGAATTTAAATACGGCATCCTCACGTGCAGGTTTCCTCCTGCAGGGGAGCAGCTGGCCAACGACGGTCCTTCCACTGTCCTGGGGGCAAACGGTCACACAGCGGTCAGGCGCAACTCCGCCAGAAGTCACATGTCCCGCATGGCAGCGAGGGACCACGCGACTGCTGCGGCAGGGAAACCCCAGCGCGTCACGTGCAGCCGGGGACTGCGGCCCGGCGGCATCGAGTACAAATATTTATCAAGCGGTGGGGGTGGGGAGGAGGAGGGGGGGGTTGAGCTGTACCCTGCGGCCACCAGACCTCGACGCTCAGAGATTAAACAGGTCCCAGCGAGGGAACTCCCTGCAGTTAAACATTTACAAACCTCCTGCCTGGTTCCCGTGTCCTTTGGCAGCCTAATTCCGTTTCTCAGGCTGAATAGGGCCAGATAGAAAAACAGAACTGGGGCCGTAGAGCTAAACATCCCCTTTATCGGAAGTGGAGCCAATGCCTGGCAAACAGAGACCAGTTCCCCTCGCGCTCTCTCTCTGGCCATGTGCTGCTGTAAGAGCATTTAACCCTCCAGAGCCAGAGAGGGACACATTTTAGCTTGAAAAACAAAAAAAAAAAAATAAATACTTTTTTGTACATTTAAGTTTCTTCATTTAT
The DNA here is from genome assembly GCF_900964775.1 of Scleropages formosus. Lineage (NCBI taxonomy): Eukaryota > Metazoa > Chordata > Actinopteri > Osteoglossiformes > Osteoglossidae > Scleropages > Scleropages formosus. The sequence continues at coordinate 8,712,638 of NC_041830.1, read as the reverse complement.
TCAGCTGGGTAGTTTTTACTGTAATAATTCATGGTAAGTAACTCAATCAAAGGTACTACAGTAGGAAATGGGATTCAAACCAGAGTCCTTCAAGTCCAAAGGTGAGAGGTCTAACCACTATTCATTTCATTCATTTATTCACTTAACAGATGCTTTGGTCCGAAGCGACTTACAATGAATACTATGTAGCGTTACCAGCCTACACACCTTATTCACCATGGTGACTTACACTGCTAGATACACTGCTTACACTGGCTCATTCATCCCTACGTCAGTGGAACACACACACTCTCTCTCAATCACTCACACACTGTGGGGGAACCTGAACAGCATGTCTTTGGACTGTGGGAGGAAACCAGAGCACTCAGAGGAAACCCACGCAGACATGGGCAGAACCTGCAAACTCCACACAGACTGAGTGGGGATCGAACCCACGTCCTCCCGCACCACCCAGGCACCGTGAGACAGCAGCGCTACTCGCTGCGATTACACAATTATTACAGATGGTTTTGAAGAGCATACCGCACTGGTAACTCCTTTCCAGTTTAGTACGTGTTTCGTACAGCAGAGAGAAAATGCATTCGTATGAATCCCAATAAAATTTTGCCACATCAGTATTATCATCCTTATTCATTTAGCTGATTTTTTTTTTTTCCTCAAGGTGACTTTAGGAATGGCTACAGACACAGAGGAAGCGTTGCTTCTGTGGGTATTTATACATATTTAGACTGAATAACAAAATTAAAATACAGTTAAAAATTCTTTATTGGCATATCAGCACAATAACTGAGAATAATGATGGAAATTTATCATTACAGTAATAATTAAGAACGGCACGATAAAAACTAAATATGGTTGATGCTTTTCTCACGCTCCAGACATCCCGCGCTACGAGTACACAGTTCACTCTTTGTCTAGTTAGCGTCCACTGTTCAGCACACTCGCTTTATGTGTTTATATAGTACAACCCAAAATTTTATATGCCCTCTGTTTATTCAGCTCAAGTACAGCATTTTCACCAAAGGGAACCTCAGGCTCTCTTAGTAAAAAGATAAAACCAAACATCTTCGCATGTTTTTCAGTCACTGGATTGTTTCACAGGTCCACATTAATGACATTTTCATTATTTCTCACAAGGACAAATATCCCCCTATTCTGTACATTATTAATTTTCGCAAGAAACACTTTTTCACTACATATTAGCAGTAAAGTGGGACCTTCTGTATGGTACACACACATTTCACCCAATAGCACATGGTCCAAACTAAACACACAATTAAGGTACCGCATGTCAGTACCATTCTGCAGGGACAAATACTTTGCCAAACTAGTGCTTCGCATTATCTGACAGGCTATCAGTCATTCAGAAATTTTCCACATTTACAAATTACATTTCATTTAGCAGACCTTCACTCTCTAAAGGAACTTAGAATGTTAAGCTATATATAATGATTTATCCGTTTATAGAGCTGGGTAATTTTTACTTGGGTGGGTTCGAGTCCCGCTTGGGGGTGCCTTGGAGCCGACTGGCGTCCCGTCCAGGATGCGTCCCCTCCCCATTCAGCCTTGCGCCCTGTGTTGCCGGGTTAGGCTCCGGCTCACCGCGACCCCGCTTGGGATGAACGGTTGTAGACATTGCATCGGTAATTTTTACTGCATCAGCTCAGTGTAAGTATTTTGATCAAGGGTACTACAAGAGGAGGTGTGATTCAAACCTGGGTCCCTCACGTCCAAAGGCAGCAGCAGCTCCAACCACTGTGCCAGCTGTCTCCCCAAGCGAGGCCAACCTGACTTAACCTCGGCCGAGGAGGTCTTTGAGCTTGTGACTCTGTCGAACATGAGCCGGGAAGGACTCCGCCGTCCTGCCGATCTGTTTTCTGAAGCTACCCAGAAAGCAGGGTACCAGACGACAGCAATCCTTAGCAACCCGAGTGCTCCTACGTCTAAATAGCAGCTGGGGTGAGCTGCATGGAAAGTTTACTTTGAGACCCACTTTCCTCATCAGTGCAAGAGAAGACACAGATTAAGAGATTAGGAGCTCATCAGCTGTGGGCCACCAGCCAGGAACCAAGCTAAAAGCTATACATGCTAAAAGCTGGTTGCACTGTATACGCTAGCTGGATGCCTTCTGTGCTGCCACTAGCTAATACTAACTGGCGGACACAAAGCTGATTTACTAAGAGGATATATTTGCCCGTGTCCCGAGAAGGATAACGCAGCGGTGCGCAGTTTCAGTCCTCGAGGGTGGCGACGTGCACGAGTTCTTATTTAACCTCAGCGCTAAAGAGTGAGATTATAGCCATTCTTTCACCAACAGGTCTTCGCGCTTTGAAGCCAGACTGGTCACCGCGTGCAGCGCAACCGAAACCCAGGCAACCGGCACCGCCCCTTTATCAGAGAGTGAGAAAAGGCACAGTCGAAGTACCGCCATCACACTGTCGCCTACAATAACCCTTCATTTTTAAGACTTTTCGCAAAACCCTTGTTCGCTACACTTCAGTTTGTTTAGGTAGATACCGTAGTGGCATTTCTGCTATCCTCACAAAGGATGTGGATGACATATCAAGCAGGAGGATATAGAAACACAGTTAGTCCTCGACTTACAACAGGATTCTATTCCAATGACTTTGTAAGTCGACTTCGTAATTCGCGAACACACTTACGCTGCGTTAACTATAAAGATACACAACTAACACGTATAAATGCTTTGTTGTACAACAGAGCTTTTACTTTCTTCATTATTTCACGCGCTATTAAAATAATACCAATATAGAATAATAAAAATACAGTACAGTTTTGAATATACTTGTGCCATTGCAGAAATTATTAGTGGCTGAACGACAGCTTCTCAGAAACAAAGGTTCACCACCTTCTCTCATAGCTTCCAGGTGAAAGAACAAGCATCTCATCAGAGATGAAGGTTTCATTAATGGCACTTGGGGTTCAAGACACAGCGCGACTGGCCGCCAGGCTCCGCTTTTCCTCGTGTAATGCGATTGTCTAGATGGGAAGGATTTCCCAGAAGCCTCCGAGGTCTATAAGCAAGACAGAGAACGCAGAGTCTGGGTCTGAATACAAAAGCGTTGGAAGCACAGCGTGCGCTCGGCATTAAATAAAAGTAAAACCATTACAGATTCACCACACTTTCAGTTCCCATCTACGGCTGTAAGAGGGGGGTGGTTGGGCGTGAGGGAATCCCTATATTTAGTCCAGAACAACCGTTTCCCAGGGCCATAGCCCACAAAGCCGAAACCACAAAGGCACCTCTTATTGACAGGCTGGTGGCAAGCTGCCACGAACTCTATAAAAAGGCGAAAGCGCACATTAAGCAAGGAGAAGTACGTAAATAAAGATCTGAGCATTTCGCTCTTCACACGAAGCATCCTGGAGGCCTACAGGATAGGCTACCGAGAGCAACGGTTCAACAGTTTTCCCGAATATCAAGAATAACTCTGAGGCCGAGAAGATCGTCAGCAGACAATCACGAAGGACTTTTCTAACCTACGCGGCCGTCCGAGTTCGAAAACTGGACGGCGACTGTCAGTTTCCCAATGCGAGAGCGGCAGGAGAAATTTGGAGCCGTCGCTCTTTCGTGTCCCACACGATTAAGAGCAATTACGTCAGCCAGGGGAAAGCAAGGTTTAAGTGAGGTGAAGGTGGCCTGGGAAGCAAAGACAGCCAAGACGGAAAGGGCTACGTTAATGCGGGACCTGGTTTAGACTCCAGTGAAAGGCTACAGTACAAAGGGCTGCAGACAGAATAACAGAGGAAGAGAATATATGCGGATGCTATGTGTGTACTTGCTTCTTCAGGATCAATTTATGGATTTGTGCGTGTGTGTGCGCGCTTATTGATGTGGTATGTGCATGTATACAAGCTTGCAAATGAGCATATGTCAATACGCAGCAGTGTTTGGCAATGCATGTGTGTCTATATTTACGTGTCCCTGTGCACCAGTGCATGAGTTCGCTTGCGATTGCAAAACATGTGCATGGGTGTATCCCCTTTGGCACTGCCTGTTGATCGTTTTGGCCAAATGCGAAAGAAAAACACATCTAATGATGAAAAGGAGGCATTAAACGATCTGCAATGAGAGATAGAGATTATGACACTTCTGAGAGATTCCTTCTTTGTTTACTCATCCTTCCACTGAAAAAGCTAAAACATGGAACTCCCTTGATCTCGCTAGCATGGTACATGCAATTCCAAGGCAAACAGGGTTCCTGGGAACAGCAGCATTTTGCTTTTCCTCTCTCTCACAACATGATCACGAACCCCAACAGGGGTGTACTGAGATGTGCAAAAGCACACTATTTGTACTAACATGGCAAGAAGCGAGGAAACTCCTCCTCTTTACAGTTTAAACACCGCCACTGGGCGACTCACCCGGCACACAGACATCTGATTGGTGGTGAGGGTCCCCGTTTTGTCAGAGCAGATAACGGAGGTACAGCCCAGCGTCTCCACGGAAGGCAGGCTGCGCACGATGGCGTTCTTCTTGGCCATGCGGCGTGTGCCCAGTGCCAGGCAGGTGGTGATGACGGCAGGCAGCCCCTCAGGGATGGCCGCCACGGCTAGCGCCACAGCGATCTTGAAGTAGTAGATGGCGCCGCGGATCCAGGAGCCGCCATGGACCGGGTCGTTGAAGTGGCCTATGTTGATGACCCACACGGCGACGCAGATGAGGGAGATCACCTTGGACAACTGCTCTCCAAACTCATCCAGCTTCTGCTGCAGCGGCGTCTTCTCCTGCTCCGTGGTGGCCATCTGGTTGCGGATTTTGCCAATTTCCGTGGAGACCCCCGTGGACACCACCACACCGATGGCCCGACCAGCTGCTATGTTAGTGCCCTGCAAGCATGTGGTGCAAATAAGGCTGGTCGGCTCAAGAAGGGATGCCTGCCATTATTATCTGAAACACCAAGGCTTTAAACAGGCATTCTGCATTACTGAAAAACGGACATTAGAGAACCTCTACTTGGGCAAAGGTACATGATGTTTAGATGGTACGGATATACAGCTTTTATTTATTTAGCTGACGCTGTTCTACAGAGTGACTTGCAGTGTTAAGCTACTTAGTCATTTATACAGCAGGATAACTTCTAATGCAACATCTCATGTAAAGTACCTTGTTTAAGGGCACTACAGCAGGAGGTGGGAGTCAAACCCAAGTCGCTCAGCTGCGAGGTGTAGCTCTAACCACTACGCCACCTGCTGGCCCATACCGTTTTAAAGACAACTGAAAGAATTGTGCATGACCAGACAATAAAATAAACACCCCCGATGTCTCCAACTTTACTATGTCTGTCATGGTGCTCAAAGCTTGAACTTCTACCGTTCTAGGACAACCCCATATACGTATAAGTATATATAAAATCAACAACTGCATTATGGTGTCCTCAAACCTCATCTGCAGAAATGGAGGGAAGGCTTACCGAAAACAGCATGTTTTTCTTGTCCTGATTGACAGCCCTGGGGTCAGGCACCGGGTCCGTGTGTTTGATCACCGACACGGACTCCCCTTCAACCGGAGACAAACCAAAATGTTACCCGAAGTCACAGCAGGTGTCTGCATTCCACATGTCACCTGTCATTCACATCAGTGCTTGTGCCAGTTCCTTGTTCATCTGAAACTTCCACCTAAATGACAATTTACAGTTAACCCATTTACACACTTCATTTTTTTTTTTTTTTTTTTTTTTTTTATTGTTATTGGAACCGTCTGGGCTAAGAAGCCTTGCTGAAGCGTAGGATAGCAGAGCCGCCACAATTGCCTCCTTATGCGAGCAGGTGTGCACACGTTTTGGAATTAAGGGTTTCCCCATCAGCGTGCCAACCAAACTAGACACGCTTGACAAAAGCAATCTGACCCAGCCTCATTACGGGCAAATTATTATTTTAAAAAAAAAAAAAAAAAAAAAAAAAAACCCAACCAGACACATTTGTCTTGATTACGCACTTTTACGGTTTAGCTGATGTTTCATTAATGAACGCCATGCGCGCAAACAGAAGGCGCAATTATTTGTTTTCACGGCGCTAGCATAGACACCGCTTAGGGCGGCGACATGCTAAACATTTATTACTTCGCGCACAACTTCGGAGGATGAGCGGCCTAGGAAACCGTTCGCGAGCACAGCTTGCAGAACCGGCTGCTTTCGCCAGCCTGCTCTGTCTTTCCATAGATCTATGAATAAGTATAATTTTTATGCATAATTTAATTAGCTTGTCAAAGGCAACTTAGAATGTTATGGTTTTTTTTTTGTATAGCAGCGTTGCATTTACGTTAGCGCACGTTAGCTTATACTTGGCGCCATACAATGATTTACTCATTTAGAGTGCTGGATATTTTTCCTGGAGCATTTCCCCATTGAGTACCTTAAACAAGAGTACTTACAGCAAGGCTCAAAGCCAGCTTTTCGATCCTTTAGACTCCTGACGACTGCTACCGGAAGCCCCCCGGTAAAAACATAACATGAACTTAGAATTCGTAATTGAAAAGTTCATGAAATTTGACTTCATTCTTTATAACTGACAGGATGACTAATCATCTCATTTAGTAGAGAAAGAGTTGCTTTCATTGTAGGTATTTATCTTCTACAGATAAATAGATAAATGACAGATGCTTTAGGTAACATTGTGGTTCAGAACATATAATCTCCAGGTTGGTGTTCCAAGCCCATCTCTGCTGTGCTGCTGCAGTACCCTTGAATAAGGTTTTGTCTTGAATCCCTCCAGTAAACATAATCCCGATTTATAAAAGGGTAAAACACAGTGAGTGGCTCAGGATAATTACACTTGTACAATGTGCAACTGTATTTCTCCCTGGGGTTTTAAGAGAGGGGGGGAAAAAAAAAAAAAAAAAAAAAACAGGAAAAAAATTTTAAAATTTGGAAAAAATACTGGTCACATATCTGGTTCTGTCATCATTAAGCTTCTGTAGCAAGTAACCCCTTTATCATACCATACTACACACACTGACTGAAACCGCTTGTCCCAAGTGGGGTGGCAGCGAATCGGAGCCTAACCCGGCAACACAGGCTGCAAGGCTGGAGGGAGAGGGGGACACACCCAGGACGGGACGCCAGTCCATCGCAAGGCACCCCAAGCGGGACTCGAACCCCACACCCACCACACAGCGGGCCCCAGCCGAACCCGTTGCGCCACCGCACCCCCACTCCAGACTACCGTACTGTATATCGAGACTGTGCTGTCATCTCCAGCCACAACCACAATCGGATCAGATGAAAGAATTGTCCAGCTGAAGCAGCGCGTTAAATTTTTAATCACCGAACATGACAAACAGCCCACGAAAACGTCTCAAACAGCAGTCTGCCACGTACCGCTTTTAAAAAGACTGACAATCCCTATTTTAACTGTACACCCTATTATTATATCATTGTTACACCCCGTAACGTGAGGGTTTAAGATGAATAAATAACTGCAACATATAAAACTTTCCCAGCATACTAATGGTTTTAAAGTTACACCCCTGTACGTTGCTACTGTAAAACTCACCACACTATAATGAAATTTGTTTCATATCGGCATTTACATTTATCCATGTATCTAACACTTTTCTCCAAAACAACTTACAGCCTTAAGCTACTTACAATTGCTCACCCATTTATATAGCTGGGTCATTTTTACTGCAGCGTTTTAGTAGAAGTACTTTGCCGAAGTGTGTTACAGCAGGTGGTGTGTTCTCACGAAAAATGGCCTTGCATGTATAAACGGAGCATCAATCAACGGCACATTTCAGAGAGGAAGCATTTAGCCACCCCAGCGTTACAACTGTACCTGTGAGAATGGACTGGTCAACACGCAGGGTTGTGGATTTTATGGTAGTGATCCTGATGTCTGCAGGAACTTTGTCTCCAACTGTTAAAAGAAAGAACAAGTTCTAGGTGAACTGATGAGCCTATTAATGCTTCCAGGAAACACCTACCTGACCATGGTAAATGGCATAATTTAACCACAGAAAGTGAATGGGAGCTTTAAAAAAATGAAGTGACAGTTCATAGAAGAGCGCTGAAACAAGTGTGAATTCACACATCCCTCGTTACGTGTCGAATCACGCTTAACGATGACGAGCCGTAAGCAAAGGGCTCCAGTTAGCGGCTGCTGCAACTGAAAGCAAAAGTGAAGAAGACGTTTATTGACAACCGCCTCTCTGGGCTATTAAGCTCAGTTGGGTGACAATGTGCAAAATGAGGCCTTGGACAATGAATATGGAAATAAAAAGGTTCGGGTCCCCATTCCATCTCAAACGCAACATGATACAAAACGCCAACAGTAAGGCTGCCTGCTCTCAATAGGCACCTCGCTTTCTCGCCCATACCAACTTCGTTAAAATATTAAAAGGAATAAATCAGATGAAAAAAAGTGAACTATTCCCTCAATTAAACATTATATTACTCCTCTAACATCCATCCTGGGAAGTTTATATTAACAGTACTATTTTACCACCCATGTTTCCAACAGCATCAGTATGAGTGGTGCTTTTTTATACCTCATTATGAAAGATCGCAGCATGAAAACCTAGGAAAGTTCCACTGGATTACGTGCAGGGTTTAACTGAGTGCAAAACTAAGTGGCTTTTTGTCATTGCACAAAAAACATTCTCTCAGATAGACTGCGGTGCAACTTAAACGGGACCCATCAAAACACACACACACACACACACACACACACACACACACACACACACACACACACACACACACACACACACACACACACGATGTGTGACCTTCTTGCCTCTAGAGGTGCCATTCAGATTAGAGTGAAAAAAGATGCAAGCACTGATTTCACTTATTGGCTATAAATATGAAGGGAAGGTAATTCCTGTTTAAATTCCTACACGCGTACCTCACCTTACAACAAACTTGACTTACAACGACCTGGATTTACAGCAGCCGTTCCATTACGTTTATTATATTGTTTGAATCCCGAAATCTGGCCATAACATCTAATGATGACCGCTCCATCCGCTGTACAATAACAATGGCTGGTTGCACCGCCGCAAGGCACAAATACTTGTTATTGACACCGTCAGTGTGCCTATCAGACGTTACATTTTGTCTACAAAACTCTTTTTCGACTTCCTTCAACGAATTTTTTAAAATGGTCAGCAATTACTGTACTGCATTTATATAATTAGTATTTATTCATATTAACACAAATGACTGAAATTAGTGAAAAAATATAATGAAGCTATAATATACTAACGTGGCATTTGTGCATATTAATTTTAACTATAATTATAGTCTAAAATTTGTATTATATGAATTTACGGCAAAGTCAGCTTACAATGAAGTTGTCAGAATGGAACCCTGTAGTAAATGGAGGGCCACCTGTATAATCCCAAAATATTGCATAACCCTGATACTATTTACACAAAACGTACATCATAGAGCCTCACTGGTTACGTAGCTGGGCTGCCGCAGTGCAGATATGTTTTGCTCAAGACGACCTTTTTGCCCTTCTCTTTAAACTGGTCATCTTTCCAGCCTCAAAGTCCTCCCCTCCCAAAGCCTCAGCCCACGGGCCGAAGGAAAACCGCCGCAGTAACGCAAATGCGGATAGATTTATTTCATGCCCCACTGCTTCACACAAATTAAATGTAAAACTGGCAGAGAAGATTTTACTTCTTGTCCCCTCATTTGAATCACATATTGTAAAAAAAAAAAAAAAAAAAAAAAGAAAAAAAATAAGCTGATCCTTAAAAGCACATTTCAGGGTGCAAAGGTAAAACAACAGCTAACGAAAAACTTTAACATTATAAATTGGGGATGTAAGCAATCTTTTCTTTAATTCTTTTCATTGGGTGGTATCAACACAAATGGATACAGAAACACTGCGGGAATGAAGTCTTTATTTTATTCTGAAACAACTGTTGGATGCTTGCCTTATATAACTACAGAGACTTCTTACATAACCAAATAGTGAGCCAAACTCATTCTGAAAAATAAATACAATTATCTACAGCTTTCTTATGCAACGACTGGGGTATTTTTTACATAATACATAGATGATTAATTAACAAAGAGTAATTAAGCAGTCCTGGAGTATTGCCACAACCATCACAATATTCAAGCAGTCCAGAAAGAGCCTGGAAAAAAGAGATAAGAGCTGGAAAATCTAGCACATTTCTAATTTGTGGAAAAATATTTCTAAGGGGGGGACTTAGTATAAAAAGAGGTTCTATTGTTAATGCTTTCTATTTTGAAAAGAATATTGTACCAGTAATTAATTAACTCTACTATTCACGTGTTCAGAAAGATCAAAATCGTAAACGGGGCACGGCTGAATTTAACTAGCTATTCAGTGACAATGATCTATCGTTACGGGTTCGGACCCTTGTTGCGAAGCTGATCCGCTGCTGTCGTAAATAACCAATGGACTGCTCTTACCAAGACAACAAAACCAAGCATTTCTATGTAATTCCAGTTATGGAAATAATTTTCTAAATTTGCAGATTTCACAAAACTATGACGCGATACTTGCGCATGAATTCGTTATTAAAACAGAAATGACCTTACAACGTGTCCAGGGTAAGGCTTGGTGTAAGTAAGGTCGCAAGTTCACATTATGCTACAGCAATTTTTATCTTCTTCCCGTAATGCAAATTAGTACTGTAGTCTATATCAGACTGGAAAGATGAATAGCACATAATCGTATTTATGGCCATGTTCCAAGACCAATCTAGGTTATGGGAGTCCTCCTAGCAATCATCTCTTTCCCGTCAGAGCAGGAGTGCCCCATGTTAAAGGACTGGGGCAATGATCTGAACTGATCAACCAAGTATGACTGAAATTATTAAAAAAATGCAAAACTGCTCACGGATGGAAATTCATGGGCGGTAAGGTTACAGTAAAAATTTGAAATCTGTGTAGATCTTCAAGGTTACGGCAGGACGAAGACATGATCAGAAGGAGCATCTGTGACAGAACACTGGATGATGTACATGAAGGAAACATCTGTGGTCCCAGCGAATGATGACACCTCTTCATCCTTCAAAATACATGGACAGGAGCACCACTGGACCGCACTGTCTCGGTTTTGAAACAATGGGTTGGTCACAGTCCAGGCAATGTTGGTAATGAAATGCTTGTATCCTGGAAGTCTGGATTCAGTGTTATGTTTCGGAAGAATGTACCGCGTGCATTATAAATAACAGCACCTTTATCTACCTACAATTCCTGCACTCAAAATAGTCTTTGCACTGGTCTCTGAGGAAGAGGTTGGGCCTACTGGGTATTTTTAAATAACGACGGTCACGTTTAGCTGCCTTGCTGTGAAACTAACCTCCGATTAACATTTATAAATAAACCGAAGCACAAGAAAGATATTCTGCAACAGCCCTGGAGAGCATAAGTAATTTTCCAGGGCAGTAAAAATGACTGATTCGGTCAAATTTTAATTCAAAACTAAACTTCCTCAAGACTGAAGTAATTACAATTTCTTTTTTTTTTTTTTTTGCCTGATCATGGTGCTCAGACCTGAGCCTAACGTTCCCTGCTAACCACGAAACCACGTCCAGTAGGTGCTTCATGACACAATTTAAGAGAAGTCCATCCCATAAGGCAGAAAAACGTGATTTTTAGATCCATCAGTTGCTGTGCGATTCCCTTGTTCTTTCCGTTTTGCTTTCAACCGTGGAAATGTGCACTTCAGAAATGAAGTGGTTGGGGCGGGGGGTGGGACTGCAACCTGTTGAAAATGCAATTTGCTTTCATGCAGCAAAGCATAAAATTCATGTGAAAGGGCCACATGGAAGGGAACACCACTCTTGACTTTCCAAACAGTTCTTGCTTTTCCATATCCTCCAGCCCTTAATAAAGTGAGTACATGTTCCCACAGCGTGCACAGAAGAGGTTTTCCGCAGTAAAACCAAGGAAAGTTCCACAGAAGGCACAAATCATAAATGTGGCATAACACTGGCACTGCTGATAGTAAGAAGCTTGAAAATGATCAAAACTTGTCCATCACATATAGGGTTGTATATTGTAAAAACAGCATTATCTACATACTGTATGACGCACACTTGTAGGACAAAAGAGGTCGTTTCCACCTTTCACTGATTTGTCATTAACTCCAACAGATTTGAAAGTATCTTTTTATCTTGCCACGGTAAACCAAATGCAAAGTTTTACTTAAAAAGAAGAAAAAAAAAAAAAAAAAAAGTATAAAACTAAGTGTTTTGTCACCAAAATGCCTGCTCCTTGCCTAAATATTATAAACTCATATTTCCAACTAACTTTTTCTTGCCTCCCCGGTCTACCTTTCTGTATGTTTACTGCTGTTTTACGTTGCTTAGCAACAGCGATCTGTCAGGAGAACTGGTGGTTGACGATGGGGGAGGGGGGATTCCTCCACGAGCGCCAAACACGGTGTTGTCAGCGTCTCCACCAGCGGGCCTCGGCTGAAGATGTCACGCAGACAAGCTCTCCGCAGAGAGGAAAGGGCCGAGCACGCCAGGGCTGGAGTGGCGCCGACAGCCCGAAGTGCCGTTGCGGCATTTTGACCTTTTTTGTAGGGCGATCCTCTACGGAATCCCGCCGCATTCACGGCTATGAATCATTCAGCTGCAATAGTGATGGTTACATCGCACTTGCGTTATTCTTCAAACTGACGCACATTTGATTCAAATTAGCAACAGCACAGCTCGGGATATTCCTGTGGCAATTCTGCACTACTTGCCTTGTCTGATTATTTGGACCAAGAAGCACTGTGCTTCTGGAGCTATTTCAGCCATACGGTTCTTTGTAAAGTGACTCATCTGCACTGTTGGACCGGTGAGGGGGAAAGAGTCGGGAGTGGGACCTGGCCTTTACCTTGTGAGCCTACATCATCCTTCCCCTCGCACACAGTCGTCCTGTTAGCGAACCTATTTCCGCCACACGTGACAGATTTGTGGCCGGAGCCGTCTCATCATACCTTTGCGGAGTAATTTTAAATATTAGCAGTGCGCACATGGAGGACCCTTAAAGTTACTGAAGGATTCTCTTAAACGGCGAACGGGTACCAAAAAAATGCATTCTGGCAACAATCATAAATATGAAGAAAAGGCTACAAGTCACATTTGTGGCTCACCAGGGGGGATTCCCTCTCAGGGGGGATTCCTTCCCAACTCAGACTTTTCCTGAGTTTATTCGGAAACACAAGCAGCTATTCGAAACTCAGGGAATATGATCATCTCAGACTAAGGGCTAACAAAAACAGCAACCCGTACTGCGAAAATGTGCCGCAACCCACCCGGACGGTATATATACACAGGTCATATATCACACATTGTTGCGGCTGTGGCGTCGCAGAGGGAATTTGAGTTCGACTTGCAAAATACCATGATGCAAGAGCACCGCTGGCCACAGCTGAAGAAGCATGACGCTTGTTGCCATGGGCACTGCCAGTTCAGGCACTTCCCACCTTTATCTTATTCTTATCACAAGGTTTTTGTTTTTTTTTTAATCTCCTAGAGAACGCGACCGTTCGCTCGCTCTTGTAGGCTCCAGAATGCAGCCCCGAGTGAACCGCGATGAGTTCGTTTTAGACACGTGAGCTGGAGTTGAACTCCTACTCCTTGAGAGGGAAAGGGTGTAGAAGCTATTAACTGGTATGGATCCCTTACTAATCTGCTAGTACAACAGCGGCAGCAGTAAGGCTGTAGGAACACAAGTCTATGCCAAGTTGGGTCAAACTTTACAGGTGGGTTGGGTTGATGGATTCTACCGTACACGTGCACAAGAATCCTGACTTAACTTTTAAAAGACACACTGCAAAGATGCAGAAGCAAACACAACAGGCTACAGAGAGACGGGACTCAACATGGTCCAGAAGCTTTCAGAAGCTGGGGAACCAGCTAGCATATCACCCTCAGGGGAAACAAAGGATTCCAATGGGAGAGTCCCGCACATATCTGAGGGCATTCCGTTGAGCTACACTATCTCTGACAGTTGAAAATTACCATAACATTAGGTAACCAAATTCTGAGCTGCATGGCTCTGTATTTTTTCTCTCAGCTTTGCAAATCCTATTGCCAGCCTCAAGTCAGAGACTAGGGATACCGTTTCATGTCTGCAGAACACAGCCCAGTGTGCAAGACGAAAGCACTTTTACACCCAGGAAATCTTTACTTACAGACGCAATGTGTTGAGAGGCAGGGATAGAGGTGACTGTTAAACACGCTCCTTATGAACTCCAGAGAATCCAAATGAAGCTGGTGAAACTCAACCTCCTCATGCCTGCACGTGATCCTTAACAAAGCCGTACATTAACCGTAACTGCTTTCATGAGGCCGTGGCAAGGAAGAAGGGTCAACAAAAGTATAATTATACAGTCCCAGGACTGCCAGATGTTCTCCAGTGTATGCCTACACTTAATTCCAACTCAAATTTAGACCTTTACCTCTGTGCATATATGAGGCAAAAAGGGGTGCAAAGGGGGAAGGTGCAGTCCACCTTGCATGCAGCTCTGATTGGGATTTAGAGGATGGAAAAGGACAGCATGGAAAACCCAAACAGCAACAGTTGGAACTGAAACAACCTGGAAGAGTCACAACCTACTCTGACACTAGATCCTAGCAGAAGCTTGTTGCACCAAAGCAAAAGCTTGTGGAAGAGCAATGAGCTTAGATATTCCTGAGGATGTTCCAAGCCTTCTGTATTATTTGATCAGAGTTCAGAGCCAAAGAAGCTTGCAAAAAAAATAAAAAAAAAAAAAAAAAACACCAGAAAGAAAGGGTCAGAACACACTAAGTGGGAAAATTCTTTGAAAGATCACAGTACGTGCACACAAAGACAGTTTATTTATAGTGGTGATACAAAGTATTTTCCACTTTGGCTTACTGTCGCCAACCATAGCAGCCTTCGAAAGAAGACACACCTCATGTGCAGGAAACAGTTCTTCGAGAGACATGACATTTCACTCTTACCGGCCACCTCCACGATGTCTCCTGGCACAATGTCCCGCGCCTTGATCCTCTGCACACCCTTCCTGTTCATGCGGTACACCTTCCCCATTTCCGGCTCATATTCCTTCAAGGCCTCGATGGCATTCTCGGCATTCCGCTCCTGGGGGGCCAAGGAAGGAGAGTAGCCATAAGAGTCTCATCGGTACAGGAGTTTACCCTGTGCAGGGTTACTTCTCACAGGCCGCTCATTAGCTAAGATTTATGCTTAATAATATTGGGGAAATATTGGGGTATGATCTCCATTATACAGTGTTTTAAGAAGCATTGGTTCTTGTCTTTATGAGCCATTAAGGAAGACACAGGATGCTGACTTTAACTTATCCTTTGGAGACCATGCATGGTTTTCTATATGTGCTGAAGCGTGGCCTGAGTGAAACTCTGTCAGAATGCAAGAACTTTAGATTCTGCCTTAGTCCAGTACATCCTCATATGATACATTCAAGGATAGCTCTGCTGTGTTTTAAATGTAAGGCTGTTCCTGGCACTTTTATACATTTATTCTGGGAATGTGATGGAACGCATGCTTTTTGGAATGGGGTTCACTCAACCATTCAGAAAAGCTTTAGCAAAAAGGTTTGATCTGTCTCCCTCTATATTCTTGCTAAACCACAACTTAGACTTGCTGTCTGATGAAGGTATAGAACATGGGATGATTACTCTTGCATACCTGGCAAACAAAATCATTTTATTGGTAGGGTTCAAACCAGAAGCTCCTTCTACAAATATGCGGTTAACCCAAATATGCGACTTTCTTCTGCTAGAAAAATTAAAGCTTAATGAGCATAGGTCAAATGACTTATGGAAGTTCTGAATATCCTTTTAGATCCAAGACTGCTACATCATGAAGCCTGTGAAATACCGCAACGTTATGCCCTTGCATTGCACTGTGTAAGGTTACGTACTGGTAATTTCTTTGTGTTGCTCTCATCCAGTGCCGTTCTGTTCTGCTTTTAATCAATTAAAACAACCTTTAAAATAAATAAATAAACAAACAAACAAAGAATTTTTTTTTAAAGCTGAATATAGTGGCTTAGGGTGGAAACGTAGAAAGAATGTTGAGCAGAAGAACTGCTCATTACATTCACTGGTCCCATTTCAGAACAACAGAAGGCCTTCTTGAAATGCTTCACCTGGAAAAACCAAGCATAAAAACTGAAGCGCTGCGGGGGGCTGCACCGAAGGTAGCCTCCTAAAGCAAGCTGGGCCGGCTCACACGGCGCTCTTGTCCGAGCACGCAGAGGCCCGCGCTCGGAACAGTTGGCACAAACCGGACGACGGCCCGAACAGGCCGTCCATCTTAAGTGCGCGTCTGGTTCGCGGCAGTCGTCACTCGCCGCTTTGCGGATGGAAGTGAAAAGCCCTCGTTCAAACCGACGTCGTCTCTAAATCGCCAGTGAACCTCTTCTTCCTGAAACACCTTCTTTTCCTGGAATCATAATCGACCGCCTTGTATTGGGCTGTCAGAAAGGTGAGCCTGTTTAAACAATTCTCCTTTCACTACTAAGTAATTGCCCTCGAGGCTAAATTTAGATTCTTTGGCTTATATGGTCTGCTTCGACAGTCTCTCTCCAGAAGTGTTTAGCTTCATGACTCGCTACAGAGAGGGGATCATTCTTGACTATTACCCAAACTAAGGACAAGCAAAAATAGCAAGGTAGCACAGTGGTTAAAGTTACTATCGCTGCACTTGGAGAAATCAAGGTTTGAATCCCACGTCCTCCTGTCGTACCTCTGAGCAAGATGCTCGCCATAAGTTGGTCCAGTAAAAATGACGCGGGTGCATAAATGGGTAAATCATAAGTAGCTTAACGCTAAGTTGCTGTTAGCCAATGAACAGCGGAGCAGAGCCATGGGTAGTACACACCCGCTCCTTACA
Source organism: Scleropages formosus (assembly GCF_900964775.1). Lineage (NCBI taxonomy): Eukaryota > Metazoa > Chordata > Actinopteri > Osteoglossiformes > Osteoglossidae > Scleropages > Scleropages formosus. The sequence continues at coordinate 8,695,791 of NC_041830.1, read as the reverse complement.
GAATCAGAACAAAGAAAGGTAATCAAACTAAAATTTACATTTTATTTATTTTATTTTTTTTTTTACATTTATTTATTTAGCAGACGCTTTTCTCCAAAGCGACCTCCAACAAACTCTATGTAGTGTTAATAGCCCACATGCCTTATTCACCCTGGTGACTTACACTGCTAGATACACTACTTACAATGGGTCACTCATCCATACATCAGTGGAACACACTCTCTGTGTGTCACTCACACACTATGGGTGAACCTGAACAGCATGTCTTTGGAGTGTGGGAGGAAACCAGAGCACCCGAAGACTTACACTGCTAGATACTACACTACTTACACTGGGTCGGTGGCTTTCACTGTATCAGCATCTTCAGGATGACATCAACAAGTAGAAGAAATCGGATGATCAGGATAACGGCAGTGGAATCATGATTCGAATGAGGGGAAACTTCTCCCATCTGGGTTGTCTAGTTCCTGACTGACCCCCAGCAGTCCGCCCTTTCCTTATCTTTCACACAGAGATGCACGCAGGTACACTCAACACAATTTAGGGAATGTTTATGGAGAAGTAGCCTTTGGGATGGAGATCTGCTTCATTCTTTCCATATTCAAAAACGCAACCATCCCTCCCACCATCTCCCCACTACTTTTTAGCCAATGAAAACCATCCAGCTAGGGCAGCGCCCACAAATCAAACAGATGGGCCGTTCGCTTGCTAACGAATGCGACGGTTACTTATCTCCTTCGCTGGGCTTTGTTTAAACACGGCACTCTTGCCCATGCAAATACAAAGTGGCACAAAGGCGAAAGAGCATCTTATGGGGTGAAGGCTCAAACTGGACAGTTGCGTCGTTTTCCATCGCAGAAGCCTTCAGGAACCTCATACGTCACGCTGTAAGCCTTCATATAGTTGCATGTTCTCAATAGCAAACGTGATGATAAATGTCCAGTTGTCAGAGACCAAACACACACACACACACACACACACACACACACACACACACACACACACACACACCTCCAGAATTAAAAATGCTGTTTTACAGTGTTCAAATGCTGCGTAAACAAGACTGTGGTTCAGTACTAAATACACCTGACCTAAAACTGAACACTGACACTTTTCAAGGGATGAAATTAAGTTGATGCAATGACCCAAAAAAATGACAACTGCAGCTTTATTGATGCTGTGGAAGAATTATGGAAAATGAGCTCGCACCTGCCAGACGCCAATCACGGCATTGGCAATGAGGATCAGCAGGATGACAATGGGCTCCACGAAGGCTGTGGTCGTCTCCTCGCCCTCCTCGAACAGTGCCAGCACCTTTAAAAAAAAAAAAAAGAAATATTTAACAAATGGAAGACAGATGTGAGTGTTGAGGTGCTAATAAACAAACGGGGGACCAGACCATTTCAGCACTATTGATATGAAGGTCAAGGGTAAGAAAACACACTTATGGTATACAGCAGTTTACAAGAAGTACTGAGCCCAGGTAATGCATTGGCAAGATGTGCTATTTAACTATCAACTACAGCCCGAACCACTATGGCAGAGGCATGTGTTTTGTCCATTGTTGCATGTCACATACTGCAGGTGACCGCAGGTCACAAGGGAAGCACAGTGACCGCTGGCCTTACACAACACATGAACGAACAAGTGCACACACACCATTATAGATAAAATTTGAATCGCACCTGTAGGGAAAAGGTCAGGGAAGATGATGTCGGCTTATGCATACTCTGAAAGATTAATAAACTGTAATACAGACAATGTTGCACATTTGACACGTTGTGGCACGCAGGAGTACAGCTGCGCCCACCTCCGGGACCATGGGCCGCATCTGATTGATGGGGTTCAGATGCAACGATTCTAGAAAAGTGGAGAGACTAGGGACAGGACTTTTTGCCCAATGCTCATGTGTTATGTTTCATTTATATGGTTGTTGCACTGTTTATTTTACAGTTTTAATTAAAAAAAAAAAAAAAAAAAAACCAACCTCCGTAAGTCCACCTCGTACCACCTCTTGCCCGGCCATTCACTGAACAGGGCCGCACACACTTTCATAACGCCAAGGCACGATCAACAAATCACGAGCAGGGCGGATGAAACTTTGCATCTCCAAATCTTCAGATCAAATCAATATTAGGCTCCGATTGCGTATTTTAACGACACAAGGTATTGATGAACAGTTACCAGCTGCATACTTGTAGCGCATGTACAAGTGAAGATCTGATTTTTCTTTGCTAAAATAAGATAGAACTAACTACAAAATACTATACATCATGACTGCCTATGTATTCAGTTTTTTCCACCACTAGAATGTAGGACTGAATGTTTGAGGATTTTTTTTTTCCCCCCCTTGTAAATGAACTACACAAATGCCTTAAACACAGAATGTGTCGTTCGGTGATTTGAATAATTCAGCTCATGCCTGTATAACACTAATCATTTTTTAAAAAAATAAATAAATAAATAAATAAATGTAAAAGATCATTACTGACTTCATGACTTGCAGTTTACTTTTCACTTCCTAGAATTCATCATTTCGGCAGCTCAGAAAGAAAGACGGCGGTTTAGCGACTCCACGGTGGATCAGAGTTGTGGATTTCAAGGTCTATAAGGTCTCTACAGATAAGAACCACGCATGCATGTGAAAAAACATTCTGCATGCATTGTTTATAATACTGATGCAAGCCTTGACATTCCCTGTACAGTTAACATTTTACTTGGCCAAACCATGTGCCTTAACTCATTTCATTGAGAATGGTAGGGTGGGTTAGGACATTGCATGATTATTGCATAATGGGAGTATTACAGTATTTGATCAGACTCCTATATTAGCTACACCCTCTAAGAATCTGAACTGTTCCACACAAGCAGGTAAATATCATGATGGTTTAAAAAAAAAAAAAAAAAAAAAAAAAAAAAAATCTTAATTTTAATGGGGGTTTTCATTTTTCTTCCCTTCCTCAAAACTGTGCAGGCGGTGGTGTGGTACCACACGACAGTTTGCTTAAACATCATAAATGAACAATTAAAAGACCATAAAACTATTCTGCAAAGCTCTTGTTTATGGTGCTGCAAGGAAGCGGAGGTCAATGAAAAACTTCAACCTGTCCAAGGCGGCTCACACTTAACAGGTATTTCGGGTGGTTTTACCAGTCCCTGGCGGGGTGGCAAAGGGAGCTATGACCCACTGTGGAAAAGTTCACCTACAAGATCCTGCTTTCCACACGACGGAAACGCACGATCGGGAAAAAGCGGAACGCAAATGGGAGAAACGAGGATTTCCGATTTATGAGCTCCTCCGCGGGATCGGCAACGTGGTCAATCTGATATCAGCAACAGACAGAGAGACAAAGCTATAGACAGAGACAGAAACCCAGATAGATGGAGACAGAAGGACGCAGAGACACAGCTAATAAAACCGGATCACTGCGACACACGGCACAAAAACAAGGCTAACATTAAATCTGCAAAGTGGGTTCTTTATTTCCATAACTCTCTAAATGCATTACTAAAAGCATTCAGATTTGCTGTAACAATAACAGAGATTGTATTAAAAAAAAAAAAAAAAAAGCTAAATTCATTAGAAAAGGTTAAGAACAGTCTTGCATTGCAGTGCCCTTATATAACCAAGCACAAACGCACTTTTCCAACAAAAGGGCGCATCTAAAGAACCACCGTAGCATGTCAGCGTTAAAAAAAGCAACAGCTACATCAGCTGTTTACTGAAAATATTGTAAGTTCCATGGGAACAAATTCAATAACCTCTTGACTGGCTCAACTCCCTTTCCTGCTTTCAATGTTCCTATATGCCCAGACTCCTGAGGGAAGAAAGAAACGAAAAAAAAACATTCCATTCTGCCAGCCAAATAGGAAGCCTATTTGATTGTTTTCAGTGACCTTTCAAGTCCCCCCCCCCCCTCCATCGCCTGTCCGACTTGCTCCCCGTACTGAGGTCGGGCGGCTTGGCCTTCGGAGTTTCACCTGTACGCCTCCAGCCAATTTACAGTCCGTGTCCTTTCTAAACGGGTGGGGCTTCCGAGCCGAACAAAAAAAAGTCCGGCAACAGGAATTCGATCCAGCAACCGAGCATGCATATGATGCGCCTAAGTAATCGCCGTGCCTTTTATGGAGAATTTTTAAACTTTAACGCATTATGCAATCTGTATAGGTTAGTTCCCTTACTGTTGTACCCTCGATCAAAAAAATTACAAATGGGTAAATCAGTGTAAGGAATTTAAGGTTGTAAGTCACTTTGGAAAAAAGCATCAGCTAAAAGAATAAATGCAAATTGTTGTACGTGGCCTCGGAGAAAAGTATCAGATAAATGAATAACTAACTATAAAAATAAATGGCTGGCAAAAGCTGATGAAAGGATGGGAACCGGACAACGGCAGCGCCCAGCAAAGACATGGGCTGGACTTCACTGTCCAATAAGTGTTTGAATGGTGGTAACTAAGACACCATAATCCACTCATGTGCGACTGAGTAGAAACTCAAAGGAGAAAGAAGCTGTCGCCGTGAACAAACACGCTCATGCAACCCTAAACCACATTTCCAGATCTGCCAATAATTTCAGTGGACAAATGTCCTTCATAAAGCATGTGACTGTAGTGGAAAAACTAGGTCTCAGTTATATTCCACTGAATCAACTTCAAAAATGTATTTTTTATACTGTAAATATACAGTATTGGTCTGGAGATGGACATTCACATACTGTGTTTAAACTTATTTTTTTTACAAAAATCAGAAAATTAATGAATGTGCTTCAAGCGTAAGAAGATAGTGTATAGATACTGGCTAGAATTTCTGGCTGTTACTGCCCCTTCTCCAGGTGAGGGACAGTGATGCTGAGCATGACACGAACATTTATTTGTCTAGCTGACACTTTTCTCCAAAGGAACTGACAGTGTTAAGCTACAAACGATCATTTACTCTTTTACACAGCACGGTATAGCTGGAGAAAAGTGTTTGCTAAATTAATAAATAAATGTAATGTGAGGGTTTGCCATTTCCTCCATGTATAAAGTCATTTAAATATTGTAAGACATTGACAGCTAATATTCTTTTTCTTTGACATTCTGTTATCATTACTACGTAAAGTATATTTGTAACCATTTACAGTAATTGACTAGAGGAATTTAGGTTAAGGGATCAAGGATGCTGTACCTACTGGAACTGGAAGGCAAGGTACCTACCCTGAGCTCATAAAAACTGTAAAAAATATTAAAAATTACCCAGCTGCATAAATGAGTACATGAGGGTAAGCAGCCTACCATTGTGAGTGACTTTGAAGGAAAGCATTAAATAAACGAATAAATGTAAATGTACTATAGTACAATCATTCAACGTCACATCTGGAAGGTATATATACTGGACAAAAAAAGCTGATCAGCACAAACATGCAAGGACAGACGGAGGCATCCTTTTCAAATCAGCGTAGTGGTTAGAGCTGCTACTTCTGGTCCCAAAGGCTGCGGGTTCGCATCTAACCTCTGATTGTAGTACCCTTGAGCAAGGTACTTACCCTAAATTGCTCTGGTGAACTTACCCAGCTGTATAAATGGGGTGAATAACTGTAAATACCGTAACACTGTAAGTCGCCTTGGCAAAAAGTGTCAGCTAAATGAATAACCGCATTATAACTCAATATACCGTACTACAAAGTGCAATCCGTGTTTTAGGTGGAAAACTCGATTGGGCTCGGTAGGAAGGTTCCGGAAACCGACACAGCTTGGGATCTTGCACGGCGAAGAGTGACGGATCTACTTACGAAGGAGACGCAAGCTGCCAGCAGGAGAATCCTCACCAGGAGGTCCTCAAACTGCTCCACCACCAGCTCCCAGAGGGACTTGCCTGAGACACATGGGGATGGAGAGAAGGTCAAGGAGGCGGCGCGGCGGTCCGGCAGTCCCCGGCGAATCCGGGCCGACTAACCCTAAACTGTCGATTACGCTGACGACAGCCTCCAACGTAACGAATACGAACGCGAGACGGTACATGATTAACGGCTAACGCCAGCGCGCCTCCGTTCGTACGCCAAGTACGGGGCTACGGAAGGCGCGCGCGACGCCCCGGAAAACTGCCACGGGCCCGTTTGCTCGCGGGATTTACTTCGCTCTGGCACAACAACCTCGACTTCTGCCACGAACAAAAGTGTGCGAAAGCAGCGGGACTTTCTCCGGAAAGATCAATATTTACCTTCTTCAGCTGGGAGCTCTGTGCGCCGTTGTTACACGATGGAGGCGATGCAAAGGGGCAGAAGGGAACAGGAAGAAGAAAAATAAATATTATAAGTATGCGCACACACAAACAATGTAAAAACAACAGAAATCAGCCGATTGATGCTGGGAAGCATCCAACTTAAACTCGGGGCAGCAGGTGGCGTAGTGGTTACGACTAACCCCTTCACCCAGGTTCTACTGTCCCTCATCATATTACTTACCATGAATTTCTCCGGTAAAAATTACCCAGTACTAAAAAGGGGGAAATCGCTGCAATTAGATGAACATTTTAAATCTATTGAGAGAGTCTGCTAAATAAACAAATGTAAACACGAGCATGATATCGTGAAGCAACTCATAATTAGGGAAACCGTTGTGCGGGTACAGCCGAGTGTAGCCTCTTCGGAACGTGGGTGAAATTCAACTGAACGAGTGCGGAAGCTTCGAAGAAAATCTCCGGTTAGAAAAAGAAATGGAAAGGAGAGACGGCGTTCTGACACTGAACAGACACAGGCAAAGAGAGGCCAACTGTGGCCTTCAGATGGAACTGTACCATGGTAAATGGTTTCTCCCCCCCCCCTCCCCGAGATGAGATTTTTGGTGTTTGGAAAAGAATGTTCCTCCAGTCAAGGGCACCTCTGAGGATGCTGCCATTATTTATTCAGCTTTATCAAAACTGACGAGCTTTTTCCAACATCACATGAGGACTCCCAGGCTTCTCTTCAACACAAGTTTTGCTTCGTGCGTAATATTTCGCCTTAACGTTCGCAAAGCTTCGGCATTTGCTATCATAGCTGCTTTTCCATTCAGTCGCTTCCACGTGGATATCCAGTTAGGTAAGTTAGTGTCAAAAGCAAAGGATGGGGGATTTTTTTTTTTGCGTTCTTCAGATGAAATGTAGAAATTGGTATTAATTTCTAATGAGTAAAACAAAAACCGGTAAACTGCTTTATCACGTGAATAGGGCAACTGGTAGCGTAGTAGTTCGAGCTGCTGCCTTTGGACCCAAAGGTTGCAGGTTCAAATCCCGCTCCAGCCACAATACCCTTAACCAAGGCACTTACCCTCAATTTCTCCAGTAGAAATTACCCAGCTAAATATTGCTAAATAACTCAAGGTAGCTAGATGCTCCAAGTCACTTTGGTGAAAAGGGTCAAATAAATGCAAATAATGAAATTGTGGAAAATGCCACACTTTAATAAGCATGACCAGTACAGTAGCTCAGAAGTAAAAGCACACAGGTTATGTGACAAACAAACATTACAACCTCATGGTTTTCAATTATCATTAAATGTCTGTGTGCCTATAATGAACTTTCAAAAAATCTCGGAGTTGTGCAGATTATTCAGATAGGAAGAAATTACAACAGACGCATAAAAACTACACTCAAAATGTACTGGGACAATATTCGCCGTGTTGAACGCCACGTATTCACACGTATGCTGCTTCATACAAGAACCCTTACCGGCCCATCACATATTAACGTCTGGAGCTCTGAAATGTTAATAATCAATTCTTGATGCATTCGATCCGATTCAATTTCACTGTCAGGGCTGCTTTATTCTGGTGGCTATTTTAGCAAAAACAAAGCAACAGTTACATTTCAACGTGCAGGTGATCGGATTCAAATTGCACGGATGGAGAAAGTAGCCTCACGTGTTGAGCAAAGAAATCACTTAAGAGGGGGGAAACTTTGAGGGCAAAAGCCATTTTTACCAATATATTTACTTATCACCGAGGTGTCTCCAGCACAGCTGTTACATTAATAACACGCATGCATAATATAGAAACAAATATGATCTCACCCAGCCTTGTAAAGGTCATTTGTTCCCGAAAAGCCCTTAATCGGGCCAATTCTCAAATCGAAGACGTAATCACATTATATTCACCGGTAAAAGCTTTTACGAATTCTCCATTTACATTAAATTTACATATCACCAGATCCCATTAAAATGAACACACTTCCATAGGCAACATTAGTAATACAGGAGTCTCCTTTCATTAATAACTAATACATTACAGCTGTTTAGATGCACTTGTTGCCCTTGATTAGTTTGCGCTTGTTTTTAAAGAAAAAAGGAAAGGAATGAATGGAAAGAATGAAGATGAAGCGACACTAAGTGCAGAGGTTGACGTGGTTTGGAGAGTCCAAACGGGGACACGATCGCTGACACTATGACAAGGGACGGTGGCACAAGGGCCGATGGAGGGCGAGAACTCGGTGCGGCACGAGAAAGCGCGACTCGGAAGACGTCACGGCGGCGCCGGTCTCGAACCATTCGGCACTTGCGCGGTGAGCGAAATCCAAATTCGGTTGTTGGAAACTGCAAGAAATTCTTTGTAATCTGAAGGTGATGAAACGAAACTCCTCATGAAATGAAATTCCCACACACCCATTTGGGCTATCCTGGTAGATGACTATATGACTAGATGACTATTTCTTACTCGCCCATCTCTACCAAACGTCACATCAGCTGCGATAGTTCAGCGAGGCTCCAATAAGGTTTCCGATCCCTCCCGACCCGGGACCCACGTGGCCCCTCCCGCACCCCCGGGAACTGAAGCTGGCAGCCTTCCCCACCCCCGGACGGTGCGGAGGACAAACAAAACAGGCCACAAGACTGGGGACTCGAACCGCAGACACCTGGCGTCAGAGGCCTGGATTTCACACGCCGCTACGGCTGAGCCACAAATCGCATCCAAGAGACGGGAATTTTTTTTTCTTCTTCAGCTATTCTGAGTGAAAAAAATAATTAATCACCAGATATTTTCCAGTCTCCACTTCTTTGAAAAACAACATATCAGAACGCAGCGTGAACTGAAAGTCTCATAGTAAGTAATGGTTTCCCCCTCTCATAGCTTTGATTTTTTTTTAAATAAAGATCAAATCTCAGATTAAGAGACGTTTCAGAACGCTCACAATTCAGCGCCAGTATTAATGGTTTCCGGCCTTTGAAGGGTAGCGAGCGCTTTCGCAAGAGCGACGCCGTGACATTTCCATAAACCGTACCCGCTTATGGAAGACGACAGTGCAAAAAAACCAGTCAGTTACTACGATTCCGCTAACTGAAGATTCTCAAGAGAGTAGCAAGGAGGACGCCTCGGTTTGTTTAAAAATTATTAATAATGAATATTCTGCGACGCATTTCTCGAGCGGAAAACGACGTGCAAAATGGAGCAAGCGGCTCCGGCGCACAGTGACGGCAGGATGCCCCTGGCAAGATGAGTAAGCAGTGGCCACGGGCGTCCTCCGCCCCCTCGCCCCCACGCTCTCGCTGGTATGGCTACTGAACAACGCGTAGGCCTGGGTACGAAGCTCTAGAGGCTGCGGAGGAGTTGGGGGTGGGCAAGGGGTAGCATGAGGAGAGTGGGAGGAAAAGGATCAAGTCTTGCAACTCTACCCCATGCCCCCCCCCCCCTCACTCACAGCTTTATTCTCACCACCCAAACAGAAGAGAACAGGTCCAGCACATTTCCACTGACATTCTGTGATTTGAAAGAGAAGAAAAAGCAACTCCTCCCAAGAATGCTATTAATTTGAAATCATACTTAACATCATTATGGTATAATCCCATGTGATGTATTGGCTATAGCTGCCACTCTAGACCTGATGGACATAGGTTTGATTCCTGCCTCCAGCAGTAATGCCTTTGAACAATGTTCTCACCCTAAATCGCTCCAGTAAAAAATACTGGGTAAATCACTAAGTTGCTTTGGAGCAGAATGTCAGCTAAATGAATAAATGTAGTAACATAGACATGTGAGAGCAAAGGAGGTCACAGGATAAAGAACACAGATTTGCATTTTAAACAGTGATTTGAGGACACTGCATTATTTCTATATTGCTATAATAAATATTTTAACACTAAAGGTCAAAGACATTCATCTTTGTTTGTTACTTCACTCCATAACACTGTATTCTATAAAATAATCATAAATTCATGATTGATGTGCAAAAGCGAGCTGCATTTATGCTTTTTTTGGTTTTGACTCGCAGTTCCAGGTCCGGTGTGCTCAAAGCATTGTGCCATTAACTCATTTGAATAGAGGATTCCTTTCTGATAACTTCTAAGTTCAGCGGTACCTGGAATGTTGCCTTACAGGAATTATGCATTTATATATATATATTATAATTGAGGAACCCGTTAGTCTAAACAGAGGTCACATTTGTTTCCCAGGGCTACTAGAGCTCATGGAAGAAGCTCCCAAGATCACGCAGGGGCATCAATGGTCCATTAACAAACCCAACAACAAAAAAATTATTTTATATGTAGCACAGATTTATAAAGGCAGGGGGAATGATTTACAAAGTGGAGACAGAAAAGCCAAACGTCTACATTTACATTTACTCATTTACCAGATACTTTTCTTGAAGCAGCTCAGAGTGAACAAGGTACATTACACAATACAAAGACGTACAGATGAAGATACAGGACACACAGTTGGTTTGCCCAATACCACCATTTCTGCGAGTGCACAGATGTGATTGCGACAGATAATGATGCAAGTTTATGAAGTTGTTGGGAGATCAAGAGAGAAGGGTGTGGAAAGAGGTTTGAGACCCTTCTTCAATGTTTTAAGGGATTCAGCAGCTCTGAGGGGGAGGGGTAGCTCATTTCACCACAGAGCCAGAACTGAGAATCTACAGATTTTTCATTCTACTCCTGTGACGAGCAATCTACAAAAACAGTAATCTAATTAGGGGAGAGCCCTATTATAATTTTTTTTTAATGCTCACTCCTTTTTCTCTTTTAAATGTGCTAATGAAACTCTTGCACATTCAGCTCCTTAGCTCCCTTTGGAAACCTTAGGGAAACATTCAAAGAACCCAGCCAGACCCAGTGTTTTGATTTCGTTTGCAATGGAACATCGAGCGTTTCCAAGGCCTACGGCTGCCGATCCTAAGCCACAGAAAGCTCGCCCGCCTTGCTTGACGAGCGGCTTAAAAAACAAACGGGCGAAATGCGAAAACTTTAACGTCGGCCTCACAGGTGACTAACGCGTAGCTCTGGGAAGCGATCGTGACACGGCGCTCGTTCGGGAATGATCGCAGCAACAACGTGTGCTGCCAGCACCAGCGATAGACATGCAAATGGGAAATATTTAGAAATGCCACTTAATGTCAAAACATAATCCTGAAGCACTGCAATTAATTGGGGGGTGGGGGGGCGTTATGATTAAGTGTGTTGCTGCCAAAATGCTAAACAAATTTTTTTTTTTTAAACACACACACACACACATTTTCAGAACCGCTTGTCCCATACGGGGTCACGGGGAACCGGAGCCTACCCAGTAACACAGGGCGTAAGGCCGGAGGGGGAGGGGACACACCCAGGACGGGACGCCAGTCCGTCACAAGGCACCCCAAGCGGGACTCAAACCCCAGACCCACCGGAGAGCAGGACCGTGGTTCAACCCACTGCGCCATCGCACCCCTTTTTTTTAAACAATTTCTGTTAATTACAAAAGATTATAGATATTAGGTGGTTGGTGAAAGAAAACTTGAAATCAAACTGCTTCACTCCAAGAAAGAACTGAAATCCAACGTCTAAATGGGATGCAGTGAACAGCAGTTGTGCAAGAGAGAAACTTTTAACAATTTCACTTCTCGGCTCCTTCCATTAAACAACGCAAAAGGGAAAATTTCTTGAAGTTTCCGAACGCAAAGCGGACATCTACCGATCGGCACAGCTTTCCCGTACAGCACAATTTCCCGAAGATACCGGCAACGCCACGGAGAGGTAGCGCGGCGCAGCGCGGGTCCCTCGACTTTCCAGTCGAACGAGCCCTTTCAGGCCGGGATGAAATCGAATTAGCGCTTAGCGATGCCCGAACTTAAAATTAAACGCTAATGAATCCGCCAGACCGTGCCCCTTGCCTCCCCTTGACGTGGCACAAAAGAAAGCCTCAAAAATGTTTTCCATGCTTCACATGTCTGACATAAGCCCTTTTCCCCCATTAACTCTGTGGTTTTCTTATTTAGTTTTATTCTTTAATGGCAGACACACTGGCTACAGAACCCAAGAGCTGAAGGCAATAGGAGGCTTGCAGGGGAAGGCCAGAGGGGCGGGGTTACGGGAGGGTGGCGCCAAGGCTCAAATGGGGTTCCCCGGCCACCCCGAGCCAAGGATTCCCCAGCAGTCATCTGGGTTGTGTCAGCCCAGTCCTGCCCAGGCACATTCCAAAACACTGACTTCACCACGCCTAGCTTCTGGCTCCCACACACACACACACACACACACACACACACACACACACACACAGAGAGAGAGAGAGAGAAAACAAGAGCCAGCCTGTGTATGCACCAGACAGGAGGAGGAACACTTACTTCCTGGATACCGTTGCTAACAACACAGGGCTCGGGCTCAGAGGGCGGCAGGGAGGAGCTCGATCACTTGCATGCAATGGCTTATGTAGGTTTACAAGTCTGCATCTGCACTCCGCTCTTGCTGGATCGAGGCCTTTGTTCCCAATTATCAGCAAAAGCAGCTCGTGTTAACGACGCAATAACGGCTCCCCAACTGGGGATAAAAACGAGACGGCGCGTTAGCGCCTTAAAAAGGCTTCAACACGGTTTCTATGGTTACTGCGTTCCAGCATTACAGGAAGCGCTCTCCACTTGCTGGTGGGGCCAGTATCTTATGACAGCGCTTTTATTTCCCCGAACGACCACGATGCAATACTAAGGCCCATCAGCGGCACCGCGTCTCACGGCGTCCGGGCTGCGTGACCGAACTTGCGATGGAGTCTGGCTTGGCGCGCGTGGAGTTTACATGCCCTCATCCCGCTCGTGTGGGTTTCCTCCCGCAGTCCAAAGATACCGTATGTGTTTCAGATCGAGCGATGACTCCAAATTTCCCTTAGTATGTATGTGCGTGTCATCCGTCTACACCAGAACAATGTAAATTTACAGCGGTGCATCTAACACTGTACGTCACCTTGGAAAAAGCTGCCAGTGAAATATTACACAGTTATCAGCGTACACGCGTTCGGGGGAAAGCCTGTACTATGTTTACGTTTAGCTGACGCTTTTCTCCAAAGTTGCAGTGTTGAGGTTATAATTATTTATACAGCCGGGTAATTTTACTGGCGCAATTTAGGGCAAGCGCTCTGCTCGAGGGTACTACAGCCGGAGGCGAGGCTCGAACCGGCAACCTTTGGGTCCAAAGGCAGTAGCTGTCCCCGTATTTGAATAAATGTACATCTTTTAAGAATTGCTCAAAAGATTTATTGACAGGAATCTACGGAATACCGGAAAATATATTGTGACCGTAACGCGAAGCGTCCTTCCAGTCATTACATACTAATGGGATGGATTACACCGGGATACTTGGAGCAAGTTCGTTCAGGGAGAGGTGTGGGTGAAAGGGGTGAGCGTGTATGTGTGTGTGTGACAGCAAGCGAGTGGAAGAAGGTCACCAAACTCAGGGATAAAGTGCTGTCAAGATGCCTGCATTTAATCGCCCGCGACTAGATGGTTGGAACCGAAGCGCCGCAGAGGCCGTTTGCGCTCCGCTCTGAGTCACGACTAAAATCCGGTGAGGCTTTAAGAGACGGCGAGAGCGAAAACCAGCGAGCGAGTCCGGGGGTGGGCCGAGCAGCGACCGCTGCGAGGGAACGAGGACCGGCGCATTTCGACCTTCACCCGCGCTTGGAAGCCCCACGGACATCCCAAAAGCAAACTCGCAATTTCAAACAAAAAAGGCAGACTTCCTCTTCCTCACTACGGACTGCCAAAAGACGCGGGATGCCATGGGCACTGGCAGGATGTAGCTGACATTCACGGGTAAACATCGGCTCCGGTCGCGGTCGTCGCAATCCGGGTCGCTGCGGCGAGCGCCAGTGACACAAGCACCCATAAATCCACCCGTTTAAGAGCAGCCCACCTGTCGATGGCCAGTGCTCACATTCTCACTCAGCGCTCCTGAAGACAGCCGGTGGCTTTCTAAAACGTCGGTCTGTGAGGAATTGGTCTTTAAGAGTGAGGTGATGTTGACTCTGGGCAACCACAAAAATTATTTCTGATTGTTATTTCTAATGTATTATTTTTATTTTAGAAAATTCTGTCCTCCACTTGACTTCTTAGGAATGTCGCTGTGAGTCCATCTGGTTGCTGCTCATCCTGTTGTTCCTCTAACTTTTCTAAACATCAGTGTCTTTTCAAGAAAGCCCAATCTTCTCGTGACGTGTCCAAAGTGCAATAACCTCAGTCCAATCATTTGTGCACCTAATAAAAGTTCAGCTGCGATTTGATCCAATACTCTTCTGCTTGTTTTCCCAGCTGTTAAGTGACCTTAAAAGTTTCCTCCAGCACCACAGTTCAAAAGACCTCATGTTTTCCCCATCATTTTTTTTTTTTTAAATGTCCAACTTTCACATCCGTATAGCATTCTAAAAAAAAATACCCCTGGTTGAACAATGTTTATGTTCGTTCATGTAGATACATTTAAAGACCCTGTTCTGTTCTTTTGCCGCTGAAAAATTATTTTACTATCGTGGAAAAATATATCAATGTGCTCATTCCCACAGAATGTGAGGCCATTTTTGCACTGGAAATATTAAAAAGTTACAGAAGATCACCCCAGACAGGAAACCATTATCAAGTTGAAATGTATGCATTCTAATCATGGTAAACTGGTGAACTAAATGCTGGTAATGTAATAATAATGCAGGATTTCACAGAGCTTCCTTGGGCACACGGTGGGGGGATGAGATCAACATCAGCATTAATGCTTTGCAAGGTCACCTGAACTCTCACTTTCAGGCCACATTCATTGCACGTATGGAGTGGAAGCAGCGATGTAGAGTCGGAAGCAATTATTGGGTTATTGGAGTCGGAGTCCAACAATGTTCCGACGCCAACTAAATGTAGCGTATATGCCGGCGTATAAGTCGACCCCCAAAAATTAGAGGTGAAATATAGGTTTAGGCAGATGTCCACCAGATAAGTGAACCCTCAAAATAACGTGCAACTTTTGGGCAGTGCTGTGGAGTCAGAAGCAATTATTGGACCACTGGAGCCAGGAGTCGAAGGTTTTGTAAACCGACTCCACAGTCCTGAGTGGAAGAGGTTATTTTAAAGCCACGGATCGGGGGGACTCAATACAACTTTCCGAGCCTGGATATCCACAGGTCAAAGGTCAAAAAGTGTAGAGCAAATGCAATCAGACACTAGCAGACTATACACTTTCTACTATAGCTATCCTCAATGAATTAAATTACACTATGGCCAAAAAAGTTTTAAAACAGAAGAAATGGTTCTGAATTTGGTGTTTGTAGGCCATAGGCACTTTCACTCCAAAATGTGCAAAGTGGGGTCAATGGCAACGCAATTACATCAGTTGATACAGTGCATTTTAAAGTAATGTTAAACCATTGATTCATGGAGAAGCCAAAGGAGGAAGGAGAGAGAGAGGAGAAGAAGAAGAAAAAAAAAAAAAAAAAACACTCAAACACCAAGAAATTGAAGAAAATTACCTGACACTTTCATTCAACCTAAACACCGACCCAACACATGAATGTGGGTGTGTGTTCATGCGTTGGGTCGGCGTTTAGGCTGAATGAAAGTGGCGGGTAATTTTCACGTCCCCAAAAAAAAAAATTTAAAAAAAAAAACCCTACAAGAAATGAGCCTCTGCAAGAGGACATGTGCCGGAAGGTGGGCAAACAGCAGCCGGAGGAAGCACGTGGTTTTATCAACGCAAGCCAGCTGCGTCTGACTCCCATGAGGTGTTTTTGGTGAGGCCTTGGGTGGATGCACATGTATGCATCCTGTAAATGTGCCCATGGGTTGACAAGACTGCAACTATCAAAGCTTTAACCGCGAATTCCTCCACTCGGTACCTTGATCACCATAACTATGTTTACACTTGAGCTTCCAATCTACCAGTCTCAAGGCTGACACTGGAATATAGTTGTTTTGCTTTCTCACTAACAAACGGCAACACAGCAATTCTCAACGGTATTTCCATGGATACTGGATTTGCACGGTACTTAGATATTTTTTAGACATCTAACTTAAGCATTTTGTGGTCAATATTAACTAGGTATTAAATAAAGAATTTTTTCCCCTTGCCATTGAATAAATTAATTGTTCAGAACAATTACAGCTTCCCAGGTTATAGAATTCAAGCTTACCTTTACATTTATTCATTCAGCAGACGCTTAGAAATACAATTTGTACATTACATTAGGAGAAAGACAGTTGCAGACGTATGATTCTTAAGCAAACCCAGTTTGTTTCTTTCCACTTTATGCACCGATTTTCATCGCACGAGTAGGTGCACAAGACTAATCCTGATCACCTTCATTGATTTTTTTTAAAACGGGTACACAAAGAAGCTTATAGCTCTACAACAATGTGTATGTTGGGTGAGTAAGTGCTAAGGATAAAGTAGCATATACACACATTTATTAATTTAGCAGATGTTTTCTTCCAAAGCAATTTATGATGTTCATCTACCTACAATTATTTACCCATTTATGCAGCTGGGTAATTTCACTGGAAAAATTTAGGCTAAGTACCTTGAAAAAGGGTAGTACAGCTGGAGATGGGATTCAAACCTGTGACCTTTAGGTCTAAAGGCAGCAGCACTAACCACTACACTACCAGCTATATGCTACTGCAAAATTATGAGCTAGAATTACATCATCTGAGATCTGCTAAAGTACAATATTTTTTAAAAAAAAAAATTCAATGCCAGCTTAAATTCATAACTAGCAATATTTTACCGGTTTAAAAACGACAGGAATAAACGCGTTGAATCGCGTAGGTTCGTTGCGTGCGCACATCCAAAATAATGAAATACCCAGAGGGCCCATAAACGACAGCAGAATTAATAGAGTCTGCAAACATGACAACAAGGAGCCCGTTATTTCACCAGTTTGTTAGAAGGCCAGAGAAAACGCTGATCGGCGGACAAAGGCCATTTCCTCCGCCTAAACTCATTACGGAGGCCAGCAGCGCAAATTCGCGCGCGCTCCCCATCCTGGAAGCATAACTCAGAGCGAATTGCAAATTCAAAGTGAGAACAGGACAACTTTATGAGCG
The DNA here is from genome assembly GCF_900964775.1 of Scleropages formosus. Taxonomy (NCBI): domain Eukaryota; kingdom Metazoa; phylum Chordata; class Actinopteri; order Osteoglossiformes; family Osteoglossidae; genus Scleropages; species Scleropages formosus. Next base: position 8,678,520 of record NC_041830.1, on the reverse strand, counting down.
CTAATAAAAGAAGAGGGGGAAAAAAGGAAAGAAGGAAAAAAAAAGTACAGTCCTTGACTTGCGGTGACTCAGCGTCTAAACAGGGACACGGTGCCTTGCGCAGTAGGCGGTGAGAATGTGGGAAAGCAGCTCTCGCACCACGTCCAAAAACCTCGTCAAAGCGCCATCGAACGGAAGGTTCGCGGCGGAAACGAGGAGTCGCCCTCGGATTCGTGCGCGTTCGTCGGGGCGGGGCGACACATCTGCACGTACCGTGTGGTTTAAACCAGCTAGGGGTTTCCGCACATCGCGCTTCATTACTTGGCCATGCTGTAATCTTTTAGTCATTGTCTACAGTACGACCAAAACATTCAGCAGGAATGCAGCTCGGTGCGAAGGGTTCTAAAAAATGTCTGATGAAGGCTTTGTCATCGTGTGAATCGATAAAGGCTCTTTCCGAAAATGTAGCCCGGAGATTGAAGTACGTGCTACGGGACGCGGGGAGGAAGGGCGCCGATGGACGATGCGGGGGAAATTAACTGTACTTGTTGCTCAGGTCTCGCACCCCCAAACTCTTTCGTTTGATTAAGTTTCTTAAGTTTAGACGCGTAACGTCTAACGTCTATCAGGTCGCTCGGCGTCTGAACGGCTACTACGGATTCGATTCCGTAGCCCGTTCGCTGCTTTAAAAACCCTTTTGGTCGTTTTAATGTTGATGTTTAATTACTTGTACCGTAATTTTCTTGGGGACATACTCTGGTTTAAACTTTTTCTAGCTCTTTTGGGACAGTAACGATGTTAGAAACTCCGCCACGGACGGTCCCAAGCCCGGATGAGAAAGGAGGAGGGTTGGGCGTGGGGCTAGCTACCCCACAACGTAAAAAAACCGTGCCATCTACAGAAACGCCAGCAAGGAAACTTCATGACACCTCAGCTCTTAGGGACGTCTGGAGAGACCTTGTTGGCGGCCTATGCCCCAGGAGGGGTGGAAGGCATAAGAAGAAGAAGAACAGCGTTAGGAAAAAAAAAAAAGAAAACGTCAAATTCAATCTATGAGTTTTATTGAGACATATTCATGTACAAAAATGTGAATTTCTCATAAATATACCAATATAGCAGGGATCTCCTCTGTAGAAGAACGCTCGTAACACATGGCGCTCGCGGTTGCATTGACAGCGCTTTGGAAAACACTTTGCTTTTACTGGGGTGACCCACTCGGTCCATTGCTATATACATTCCGGAAGCTTCCGGGATTTCAAACGTTGGAGAACATTACGGTACGCTGCGGAATATCATGGAAATTCTTGAAACGCCGAGCGAACTGGCGCAACGCGTGACAGTACAATGCTTCGCGAGTACATGCAAATGACGTACTTGAGCGGCCATTAAAATCGCTGGAATATGATGAAATGCGGCAAATGAATAAGGGAGGAAGGAAGGCTTTGAAACGTATAAAACTGCTCACGGGCACCCTTGCGGAGGGCTTTTCGCGAACGCTCCGTCGTCGAGCGGAGCGGGCCGAGAGATCGCGGCCGAGGCCACGGAAGCGCCTCCGCCGCACCGACTGCGCGTCCGCCGCCGCTCGTGCCGCTCCGTTACACAATGCCTGCAGACTCGGGCGTTCTTTTTTTAAAAAGCGCAACGCAAACCGAGCAGGGCGGCGCCCGCAGCGGTGGAGCACCGCACGCTGTGGGAGGCTTGCTGCTCCGGTTTAGCGCTAGGCCGCCGGCATCCCAAACGAGCCTCGGGCTTTGTGGGAACGATTACCTAACAGACTTCCACACGCCCACAGGACAATCCTCATTCTCTTCTAAAGGCCATTCTCACACACACACACACACACACACACACACACACACACACACACACAAACTCCCCATAGTCCTGCCTAGGCTCAACCATACCAAAGAACCTAAAACATTCCAAAAACGCGTAGCAAAATCTGAGCCATTAGCCAAAAAACTGGTCAGAATTTCAAACATTTGTAAGGAACGCGCCACAATGAAACACACAATATATTTACATTTATTTGTTTACCAGATGCTTTTCTCCAAAGCGACTTCCAGTGAACTCCGTGTAGTGTTATCAGCCCACACACCTAAACGGCATGTCTTTGGACTGCGGGAGGAAACCAGAGCACCCGAAGACTTACACTGCTAGATACACTACTTACACTGGGTCACTCATCCCTACATCAGTGGAACACACACACACTCTCTCTCTCTGTCATTCACACACTATGGGTGAACCTGAACAGCATGTCTTTGGACTGTGTGAGGAAACCGGAGCACCCCGGAGGAAACCCACGCAGACACGGGGAGAACATGCAAACTCCACACAGACCGAGCGGGGATCGAACCCACATCCTCCCACACTACACAGGCACTGCGAGACAGCAGCGCTACTCACTGTGCCACCCAGTAGTTATATTATATTACATGACATCACAATACAATACAATATTATATTAAAGGTAGTTGCTGGTTTAAATATACTTTGCAGACAAATACGCGCACAGGGGTGGGAGTGCGCGGAGCGCGTTCTCGCTCGCGTCCCCGCAGAGCGGAGCGTGTGATCACGGGTGCAAAAGGAGAGCAGGAAGTAGCGAAGCAGGACCTCAGAACTCGTTTCGAAGCAAGACGTCACATGGCGTCGACCGACGCAGATAACCGTAAATCACCCATTAAAAACAAACGCACCTTAAAAGGAATTTGTTGGGAGTTTGTTTAGTTATTTATTCATTTAGTCAGCTCTTGTCAAAAGTCACAATTATTTGCCATTTTATACAGCTGGGTGATTTTTACTGGAGCAGTTAGGGTAAGTGCCTTGATCAAGGGTATTACAGCAGGCAGCCAATTTGGACCAGTTTAGTGGGGCCTCCCGGATTTAAGATTATTTCCTATGAGCTTTCAGGAATATATATTACTATTATTATCGAAAGAAGATGGTATCTATGTAGTGTCTATATTTAGATATTTATAAAGGAATCCGTCATCTGTTCCGCAAATTTAAAGTTTGCGTTTTTATTTCTTTGCATTCTACGGACAATATTGCAAATCCGTCATGTCTGTTTTGCTCGTGCTTGATCTTGGACCACATTTGATCAGTTTTATCTGGGAAAAGCCCCTCTGTCCTGTCACCCCCCCCCCCCATCCTTTTCTGTTCCTTATTTTTCAAAGCTGCAGGTGGCAGCTGTAGTACAGTTGGGTCAAATAGGTCCCATTGGCCCAAGCCTGGCCCTGACTACAGCAGGAGGTGGATTCGAACCGGGATTCTTTGAGCGCAAGGTGGCGGATGTAACGCCTCATATTTTAGAGTCCACGAGGAGATGCTGACTTACTGCGAACCCACCATCCGCTCCTCATGAGCATGTCACACTGGAAAGTTCAGCCTGGCTCTGGGAGAAAAGGGCAGGCCCTCAATGCGTCTTTGTGCAACGCGACACTTGAGACCTCGCCGTGGCCGGCGGCGGCCAAACGGGGCGGGCCGTAGCTCCGAACACCCCCCCCCCCCCCCCTTCGGCCTTCGCGGGGCCCCGGGCCCGATTTACACACCGGAGAGCTGCTCACGCTTGCATCAGCCGTGACCCGGACCACGAGCTGCTGCTTTGCCTTATGCAAACATGGCACACAAAAGGTCTTTTTTTAAAAATCGGCCTTCGTCAAGGTGGGTGGGTGCCAAGCGGCGCTGCATGAGAGGCGCTGTGCAAACACTCGCTGTACAGCTCTCTGAACACAGCTGCGAACCCAAAGTCTCATGCCCCCCCTTTATTAATTTTTAAAAAAAAAAAAAAAAACCAACCTCATAACATTAAACGGAGTTGGTGGGGGGACCTATGAATTGAGTCCAGCGAATTTACATACTGACAAATACAACCAAGGAGGTGTGAAGTTAGACAGGGTGGGAGGCTCGGACTAAGTCTCCGTGAAGATATTCAGAGGCGAGAAAGACACCGAGAACTACCTGCATCTGGACGCACTTTGTCGCAACTTTTACATTTATTCACTCAGCAGATGCTTTTCTCCAAAGTGATGTACAAAGATTATTAACGATTTAACTGGCACCTTTGAGGTGACTTACAGTACGATACATGGCACTGAAGTACCTTATTTATTCAATCAGCTGATGTTTTTCCCTCCAAACTGACTTACAATGTTAAGTACCTTCCAATGATTTACCCATTTATACAGCTGGGTAATTTTTATTCTATCAATTCAGGCCAAGTAACTTAATCAAGGTCACTATAGCAGGAGGGAGGATTTGAACCCGGGTTCTTGAAGTTCAAAGGCTCTAACCACTATACCACTTACTACCCCACAGATATGTAACACACGTTTGCAACACACTACAAGTGATTTTTAGAGCTACCGCTCCACCTGAGATGTGTCTTTCGACTGCGGGAGGAAACCAGAGCACTCTGATGAAGTCCACCCAGACAAAGGAAAAACACGCAAACGCCACGCAGGCCGAGTCGAACCTCCGTCCAGTCGCACGGTCCGGGCACCGAGACACCGGCGCCAGCCGCCGCACCACCTCGCAGAAGCTCCTGAGCGCGACTGTTTCCGACCAGACTAGTTTCAAAGGCCTCTTGCGTCACCGCGACTTGTCTCAGCTTGACGGAACGGGGGATAATCGCGAGGAACCGGCGGCGGGAGATCGGCTCGGCGTGAAAACAAGCAATGGCAAGGCATGCCATTTTTAAGGTACGTCATGCCACGCAGACTTCCTCCGAAACACCTTCCCCAGTTCAACGCCAGAACGTTGCACCCACATCGCCGAGGTCCTCCTCTCGTTCAGGACGCTTCCGGTGCTCCTCCGTACGCAGGGGTCCAACTTGGACAGCGCTACATTCTCGGTCGAACTTCTCTTCCAACCGTCATCTCGAACGAAGACATTTGACTTTGCCTCGTCCGCCTGCCAGGTAGCGTACGTAAACTACCCGAAGGCTCCCGTGTTTGCGTAACGGCCATTTACCCGAGACAATGGCACCATTGTGGCAGCGACTTCAATACTGGACTACCTGTTGGTCTCTGAGACGACACCGCGGCACCACGTCTCCCAACCAGCGGCCTCATTCGGGAGCCGAAACAAAAAAGTCGACACACTTTGCCGCGCCAAGAGCGTGCATATGAGTGAAACTGAACACGTATTCATTCAGAAGACACTTCTCGCATACGATCATTACTATTTATGCTTCTTGTGTTATACCACGGTGAACTCCCTACAATTATCCGCCCACCTACACACACATAAAAAATTTACGATACTTTATCTCCATGTTTTTTTTACCCTTTCATGCAGCAAGGTTATTTTTACTGTCAGTTCAGAGTAAATACCTCAGTCATGGGTACTACAGCAGGAAGTAATATCTTAACCTATGCCCTTCACGTCAAAAAACGGCAGCTCTAAGCACGACGCCGCCTGCTGACCTCAAAACAACCCAAGACACGCCCGCTATGGGCAATTTAGAGCGATGAAACCCCTTGAAACACACGTCTTTGGACTGCGGGGGGAAACCGAAGCACCTTGGAGGAGACTCCGCGCAGACCGAGCAGAGGATCGAACCCACATTGGGCCACACGGCCCATTCTTCTCAGCAGTCAAGCGCAGAAATCCTTGCGTCGCCGATGCCCTTGGAAACTGTGAATGAGCGGTCGATTCCATAAAACAGAAGTGTCAAACTTAACTGCGAGCGGTGCACATGCACACGCTATTCATGGCACCGCGTTTCCCACAAAGCAGGGTAATGAAATACAGCAGTAAACCGAATCCACGGGAACATTTGTTGCCGTCCTCTCTTTTATCGTTTCCATTTGCGTATCTCGTATCAAAATAATGGCGCTTATAAAATTCCAAATGGAAGAGTTTGGAACAAAAAAAAAAAAAAAAAAAAAAAAAAAAAAAACACCTACATACATCACTAGGAACTGTATTTATCAACAGCTGTGCAAAGTCTGCAAGAGTCTGATTATATTCCTTCTGTTGCCTATTTTGTACTCAAAGCCCTGGAGGGCAGCAGGTGGCGCGGTGGTTAGAGCCACCAACTCAAGACTTCAAGGATCCAGGTTCAAATCTCATCTTCTGAAGTAGTACCATTGATCAAAGCGCCTACGTTGAAGCGATACAGGAAAAATTACCCCGCAGCAGCAACGGGTAAATAAGCGGCGATCGAGATAGAGAAGCACCCCGACAATTTCAATCGGGAGGAGGGCTTCAAACTATCAAGTGCCCGGACGCCTCTCGTTTCGAGCCTTCGTGCCAGTCCTACAACAACCCGACCGCCTCTCATTAAAACTCGGTTCAGCGAGCCGACCTGTAATACAAAAGTAACGGCGCAAAGGGAAAACACAGCGGGGGCACCACCTATCAGGACCACCTGCTATGACCTCCGACCCCGTTCCCACCCATAAATACACCCACCCTCATCAAACACTCCATTTCACATCTAACCTTTACAAGATGTGGCAGCACCCTGACGATGCTTCCAACAAGAGAAGCGAAACGTTGGAACCAATGTCCCACGTGACGCCGTTTAATCCAGAAGAACAAAACCCCCAGTCCGTTGACACCAACCGCGGAAGCCTACGGATTTTGATATGGGTAAATAATTATAAGTAGCTCAACGTTCCAAGACACCGTGCAGAAAAGCGTCTGCGAAATTAAGAAACGCAAATTCCTGAGAGTTCGATGTTGCTTTAATTGCTTACCTGATGAGTCGCCCGACAAGAAATCCCAGGAGCCCTCGGAGACAGATGCGCAAGGGAACCCCCGTCTCCGAACTACGTTCCACTGAGCCACATCGGACTCCACCAACAACCAGCAACCTTCCAAACCATGGGGGGGGCAATCGGTCTTACAGTCTTACAATCTCTGGCCATACTTGCATACAAGACTAACATTTTCGTTTCTGCCGCCGCTGGTTCCCTGCCGATCGCTTCGAAGGTCCAGAGGAGGCAGACCACGAAACGGGCTTACGCACCGATACAGGAATGTTATGTCTGTGTCTGAAGCCCGGAGGGCAGTACATCTTCCCAAGGACTGCTGGGTACCTCCACTCGTGACTCAAAGTGGGTCATTTTGGGTTAAATCAACCGAACTCCGACGTGACCCTCTACCAGCCTTTCTTCACATAGAGACTGGAGTCGTCACCTTGTACCCTGCTCTTGTGCCACTGATCAAGGTACTGACCCTAAAATGATACAGTAAAAATTATCCTGCTTTCTAGAAAGTGAAATTATTATAAGTAGCTTAGCACTACGAGTCGCTTTAGAGAACGGCATACAGTTCATGAATAAATATTTAAAAATCAACATTAATTTACTCAGATGAGGTTCAAAGTACACACACACACACACACACACTGGCTGAAACCGCTTGTCCTGAGTGGGGTCGCGGAGAGCCGGAGCCTAACCCGGCAGCACAGGGCGTAAGGCCGGAGGGGGAGGGGACGCACCCAGGACGGGACGCCAGTCCATTGCAAGGCGCCCTAAGCGGGACTCGAACCCCAGACCCACCAGAGAGCAGGCCCTGGCCAAACCCGCTGCACCACAGCACCCCCCTTAAGGTTCAAAGTAATACCAAACAATACATTAATCTTTACTTATTAACAACTCGACACACATCAATATTTTCTCAACACACCATCATCATACATCAGGACCTTGGCGTGACCTAAGGCTGCACTCCATCACTGGATATTGACATTTACGAAAAGGAAAAATTGTTACACATATCCACAGTCCCGATCCACTCTCCGTGCCCTCGGTGCGCCGAGGGTAAAACGGTATCAAAACACATTTCCTTTTATTACAAACATTTCTGCTTTAACTTCAGGCCTCTTTTACACTTGCTGCTGACTTTGGATATACAGACAACATAAACAGTTTCAAAGATCAGTTTTACACATGCCAAAATACATCAGAGGCCGTTTAGTTTTGTGGAAAAGTATGTGCATAAATCTTAATTGTGAAGGAAACCAATATAAATATTTAAAATTGTTCATTCTCGCTCGTATTCTGCACGAAGCTGTTTTATTATAGTCACTGCGTTTTTTTTTTTTTAACCTGGTTGTTTTACTTCTCAACTCGTTCAAACATATCGAGTGACATTTTGTGCCGTGTCCTCATCTTAAATTACTCCTTCCGCAAACACGGCATTATGGATCACGGAAGGCGGTCGGGCTCGTTCGGAAACCCCTCATGCGACGCGCTTCAGCTCACGGCACACGCGCAACACAGCAGCGTAGAGCGCGTAGCGTATGCGAGAAACGTGCAGCGACAGTCCGCCACCCTCTCTCTGTTAGATGAGGAACAAGCTGACCTTTAAAAGTGCAACAACGGAGGCATGTTTCGGGCTCAAGACTCGAGTAGATTTTATTTATTTATTTTTTTTTTTTATATATATATATATTACAATTATGTATTTGTTACTCACAGAGATGCAAAGACATATCACGTCACTCAAGACAGAAGCCATCCTTAACGTCATCATCTTCTACCGAACCCCTGGAATTACAGTATCTCAAAGTAAACATACGGGGCAGCGGGTACCGCAGCGGTCGGCGAAGCCACCTTTGGACTCAGGACGCAGGTTCGAATCCCACCGCTTGCATTGACGTGGTCAAAATATAACAAAGTAGGTTATCAGCGAGCTCCTTTTTTTTTTTTTTTCCTCCTCCCTTTCCCCGCTTACATTTATTGATTTTCTCCAAAGTGTAAAACACTGAGACAGAGGGATGCTCGACGGACTCACGGCACGGGACGGGCTCTTGCAGCCCCAACCCTACTGACGCTGTGTTCCGACAAAGGCGCGACCACACACAGCTCTGTGGGTTTGCAACACAAACGCATGTTGCAGCATTGTGCAACGCTGGGTGAGGGGAGGACGAGCCGGCGATTCAATAAAACGTACACCTTCCTACCACTCGTGTCACGCGCACACGCACACGCACGGAGCCTCAAAATAAGCACGAGGGCATTAACCGGTAATGCGTGTCACTTTAATAGAGCTAAAAGGGGAAGGATATTCCCTCCGGCACTTGGCTTACTTTCAAACAAGCAGGAAGTTCACAACTAAAACCGAGAGACACGTTATCTACTAGAAGAATCTTTTTTTTTTTTTTTTTTTCTTTTTTTTTTTTCCATGAAGTCATCGGCGGCCCGGGTACTATACATTCATCACGAGAGGCAGCCATTTCACTACGAGAATAAAACACAGTTTTACACCGCAAAAAAAAAAGCAACACGCTTTATTCTCGTTAAGCCGCACCAGTGAGAATCCTGCAGAAATGCACACAGGGCTCAAACTCGAGAAGCGAGAAGCTGAAGCAGAAGCGTTCAGCGATCATCTCGCAGGGGGAGCTGCGTATCTCGACGAAACAAAATTATTATAATAAACCCGGCTTGAGCTCCTATGATACCTACTATGCTGATGCCGGGAGACGCACATCATGAGTACTAACTAACCCAGCGTCCTACACAGGCAGAACCTGAAAGACCACAAGTAGGCGGCTGAGGCTGTCAAAGGTGAATGAGGCTATACTGCTGGACCCATTCTTAGCACGGCCTTAGAGCTCTTCTGGGGATATGAGCAACCTCCAAAAGTGAAATACCAGATCCTTTTTGAGGGGAGGGAAATAAAATAATTCCCCCCCCCCGCAGCAGGACAGAACTGGGAGACAAAAAAAAAAATAGAGATATAATCACCGCTAGGAATATGCAAATAATTCACACAATGAACTCAACACATCGGAGCAACGGAGCATTTTGGAACTTTTTTTTTTTTTTGGCTGGAGAAATCCTCATGGAGACCTTCCAAAAAGTACTTTCGCAGGTACTGTCGGGACTCTTACCGACTAAAACCCCAGCATGTATTTTTCTCCAAGAGTTGATCTGGTTATGTACTATTATCCAAATCTTGTTTTGCCAGACTGTCTGTAATTTAAGTCACTTACATGATTTGCATAAATTCTGTTTGTGCTCCCCACCCTGTCCCAAATTAATTTGAACACACAGTACGCAAAGCCTAGATATGAAATGGATTTATTCTGCTGCTTTTGACACGATGAGCGGATGCATATCATTTAATCAAAAAGGGAAATATGTTACATGTCACACTCGTGTTAAAACGCCCATGTGCGGTTTGCAGGTGTGTTAATGTGTCACATTAGGAAAAACTCGCCACCATATTATTTGCATTGAGTACAGGCTGCACAAACTCGCACCTCACATTTTATTATACCGATAGTTTTAACCCCCTGAGGCTGAGACCACTCTTACTAGAAGTAGTGCTGGAGTAAAGTGAGGGAAAAGTATCCGGAGAGGAAAAAAAAAAAAAAATTACAGTGTTTACGGTTGCAACAGTATTGTTGCAATTTTTGCAAATCATCTGTTCCAAAACCACAACAGTAATATAATTCCTAGTGACATTATCATTGATCTTCTGCACGACGCCTTACATTCATGCAGGTGTACTGATCGCATGTGTATAAAACATCACACAGCAAAGAGAGAAACTGATCTGAGAGAAGCTCCAGTACTGGGGGACACAACACACAAGACAGCAGGTGACATGTGGAGCAGCACACACTGGGGACCTTGTCCCTCTGGGTCATTTACCGCTGTAATACTCCAATTGTTCTCACAATGCACTCAGTTACACATTTACAGTATTTCACTGTCTTCTTTGGGTGCTGATGGAGCTGCTGTCCTTTGTGTTGTCAGTTCAAAGTGCCAGTGATAAAGAGCACCCCCACCCCCCAAAAAAAACACACACACACAATAGGTGATGAGCTTCTACAGTGTACAGATCAGCTACAATGAGGGCATCAAAGGCAAGAAATGTAATGTCATTGAACCAAAGTTGATTTTTCTTCAGCGTAACCAAGGCGGCGGATTCCCAGTGGACGGGACGCCGCATCGACCCCTTGCTATGACGCAATGAACCAACCAATCAATCGATCAATCAATGAACACAGCGGCGCGCGCACATGGGCAGGCGCTCATTGATAAAGTAAGCAACGACCGATTGAGAAATTTGGATCAAGAGTCACCCCCCGGAACACTGTACAGGGTTTTAATACAAACACAGTGCAGATTGTAGTTGAAACGGGACTCGAACAAGTAACGCGTGTGTTTTGTTTTATTCTCTGAGTGTTCAGAATAATTTTTTTTTTTTTTTTTTTTTACACGGACAGAGTACTGGGGAGAAAAATAGTCTTATCCTAAGATCAGAAAGTTCAAGTTGCTCATGCAACTTCCTCGGGTTTGCAGCGCAGCAGAGGATGTAACAGCTGCGGGGACAGAGAGAGAGAGAGAGAGAGAGAGAGACAGAGAGAGAGTGTGACACGGACGGACACATTGTGACTTTTACCTGCGCGCGAACAAACAACAATGACAAAAAAAAAAAAAACAAATAGCAGCGGCGGCGGCTGCCGAACTGACTCACCGTTCGCTCCGTACTTCTCCACGTTAGTTCTGACCTGCTCGGGTGTCAGTCCATTGTTTTCGTTCACGTCGAAGAACTTGAGAACTTCATCCGCGCCCTTGGTGTGCGCGCTTTCCATCGTGGACGCGGATTAGAGCGGGGACGCGACTCGCATCAACCTGCACGGAAGGTGACTGTCAGTAGGGGCTGCGGCGCGGAGGTGGATCCGATCGGGACTGAGGGGGGACCAGCTGGCCCTGTATCAGCGGGGGGACAGACACACTCGCCGCCGCCGCCACCTCACCTCACCTCAGGCTCACCTCACTTCGCTTCTCTCACACACGCCGCACCGCACGGCGCAGCAGAGCCCGGCCGTCTGAGCGAGAAGGTGTGTTTCCCTGCGAAGACCCGCCTCCCTCTCTCTCTCTCTCTCTCTCTCTCTCTCGCGCGCTCTCACACACACACAAACGCGGAGAGTGTGTGTGTGTGTGTGTGTGCGCGCACGTGTCCGAGCGCTTGTCTCGCCCTCCTATTGGCTCGCGCCGCGTGCGATGCGCGCGGAGGTGCGAGAGACGCCCACCTTGCAGCGTCCGCGACCTGTAACATCTTATTTCATTTCGAATCGAAACACGAAGCGCGCTATCGCACACCCCCGGCCCTCGCGTTTCAAGGGCGACTGCGAGTGTGTATATGTGTGTGTGTGTGTGTGCGCGCGCGCGCGCGCGATCTACGGTAATGTGCTGCGGAGCGCGGTGGACGTGTCTCGCTCATGTCACGACAGACAGACACAGAGAGAGAGTTGGGAGGAGGACACACAGAGTTGTGTTTTTTCAAATAATATTTCTTATCGTTCCTCCTCGCTGTACACTTTTCATATTTGCAAATCAAATGTTGCATATATGATATCGCGATCGGGTGTGCAGGACTTCCGCAAAAGGCGCCCGTTCAAACTGTACCCCACACACACACACACACACACACACACACACACAGAGACTGCTCTGCGATACCCCGACAATAGACTTGCGAGCGGAGTGTGTTATTTCACCCACGTTCGTACTCTTCTAAAACTGTGCGTGTGTGTGTGCGCGCGTGCGTGCGCGCGCAGGATAGCACAGGCGACGTCTGTCGCGTGTCAAACTAGGCTGCAACATGTTGCACAAATAAATATGAAAATGTATCCCGGCGTGTACAAAGTGTAGCGCACTCCTCTAAGAAACTCCTAAATGAAGCTCGTATAAATCACGTACAGTACATACCATACGTAAATATCTTCCATCAGGCAGTTTTGGGTTCGAATCCCACCTCGAAACAGCACCCTTGACTCAACTGACCAGGTACTTACGTTGAATTAATACACTCAGCATTACTCAGCGGTACAAATGGTAGATCAGTGTGAAATTAACTGTGTAAGTCACCCCGACAAAGGCTTCAGCTAAATAAATAATCAGATATTAAAAATCAAATGCCTATGCTCAGACATTGCAGGGCATGATTTTAAAGACATAACATTGTAAAGGAATTGCTGCACTTCACTCTCTTACAGTTTTGCTCTGTCTGACTAATGAACAGCAGAGAAATGGTTTTGTGTTCAAATATTTCACTTTTTATATTTATCAGACACTTTTCTCCAAAGCTTCTTCAACTTCTAATGAACTCTGTGTAGTGTTACTACCAGCCCACACACCTTATTCACCATGGTGACTTACACTGCTAGATACACTACTTACAATGGGTCATTCATCCACACATCAGTAGAACACACACTCTCTTCACTCACACACTATGGGGGAACCTGAACAGCATGTCTTTGGAGTGTGGGAGGAAACCAGAGCACCCAAAGACTTACACTACTAGATACACTACTTACAATGGGTCACTCATCCATACATCAGTGGAACACACACACTCTCTGGTGGAACCTGAATGGTATGTCTTTGGGAGGAAACCCCCACAGACACGAGGAGAACATACAAACTCCACACAGACAGAGTGGGGACTGAACCCATGGATTGAACCCATCTCCTCTTGCACCACCCAGGTGCCATGAGACAGCAGTGCTACTCGCTGTGCCACCATGCTGCCCACTTTTTATTAGTTTTATTTTGGTACTTTCCCTGAACTAAAGGTCAGTGGACCATCACATTTAATTCAACACTGCTCTTAAGACCTTGATCATTTTTTGCACTCAAGACAGGCAAATCCCTGCATTAGAGGTGTGTTTTTTTTTTTTTTTTACCCATGTTAGCCCCTGGGGCTCACCTGTTAGACTATCTTTACTTCAGCCTTCAGTTTTCATGCCATGAGTAATAAAGACTCTGGTTGTCTTCATGTGCATGAGGGGTTATGACCATTTTCAGTTTAGGCCATGTATTTTCTTTCCTTAGTTTACCTGAGGTCAGAGGTCATCTGAGGTCAGTATGGTAACTGCATGTTTGTGACGCCCTTGTCGATCCCCACCCCCCACATACAAAAGAAGGTCTTGCAAATTTCTACAGCAACTGTGTCCACCACTACAGTAGCCAATATAAGAGGGATATCTCTGCTTACAGAATTTGTTTTTCAGGGCCAAATTTTGTGTGTTGTAGAGCTTTGCATCAATTTGCATTTTCTGTAGAGTTTATCAGAATTTGCACTTTGTGCTTGGGTACCTATACACAAGTCAAGGGGAAAATGTTTGAAAAAAGAAGCAGACACATGATGTTATCTCTTTCCAAAACTTTATTCCAGGGCGGTAGAAGGGTCAGTAGGAAAGATGAAAATTTTTCAGTTGTGCACTTTAGTGAAAACAAAGGGTCTGTGCTAAGAGATGATTCTCTGGAGTCCACCACGCTGAGATAAGATCTTTGTGTTGCGTTTCCTCTCCGAGTGCAACCAATCTCTGCGTTGCTCCTTCAGCAGAGGGGAGTTTGCTTGTCCTCCCTATGTCTGTGTCAATGCGGAGGCCCAAGTTTTCCTCCCGCATACTAAAATTTAGGTGCTCACATGAACTGGATTGATGGCTGGCAGGTCACAGCTTACTGCCCTACAAGAAAGTACAGCTTCAGAGATTTAACAAGACTCAGTCTCCTAACACATTAAGGTATATTATTGCAATTTACCCTGGAGCTAAGAAGACATTTCTCTTCAGTTGCTCTAGCTGCATGTTATAAATTATTTAAAAGCTGCACCAACTCCTACATACAAGCTGGTAGTCGACACAGACACACGTGAAGACAGCAGGCAGGCGGCAAGTGAACAAACTAGCGCTGATGTGGATCGAATGTCCAGCAGCGAAACCCTCGCCTTTTTTAGTCTCGTGACTCTGATTTCCAGCTGCGTTCGTTGGTCTCCGTTCTCTGATGCTAGATCACTTGTAATTACTTTTCTCCCTGGAGTCGTTAAACATGCAAATACCCGACTGTAAGGTGTTGGTAGCTCAGTGATATGCTCTAAGCCCATATTTGCAAAGTTCCAAGGAACAAGATTTTTGGCTGTACTTTTATTTTTATAGGTGGGAATGGCAGCGTGGTAAAACGACTGGGTTTTTTGTATGCATGCTATAAAGTTTTTACCATCCTTCAGCTGATGGGTATCATTGTTAGACTCAGGTGGTTATAGTCCATTGAAAGGTTCAAATTTATGTAATCAGTTTAAACGACGTCTTTCACCGGGTGACATTTCAGGTTGACCGAGTCCTTTTCCTTTTACAAATGAACCAAAATTCATGACCAGGCACTGTGCCTTTAGCCATCTTTGTTTTTGTTAAATTATAGCGTTCTTTGCACCTCCTTCACCGGCAGCGGCTTGGAAATAAAAGACATGGCACTTCACCTTCCGATGAGCACAAGCCCACACCATAAAACATATCCCGATTCTCCATTTATGAATATCATTACCTTTCAGTCTGGTAGAATGAACAATTTTGTTTTAAATGGCTCATTTTCATCGCTATTTCAGCAGAAACATTTATGCGATCACCATATAACATTTCTACATATTTATGAGTGCTGAGATTGGAGGTGCGGTGCGAGTCGGAGCCTCTCCGAACAGCAGCAAAGACGAAACAGGAGTTATGCATCTAGGCTCTAACATGTCATTCCTCCAGTGAGATATACTGTACACAGAGTAAGTGTTTCTCTACCCACTGTCACTACCAGTGTCTCTCCTGCAGTTGTGTCCTACAAACCGTAGCCTTTCCGGAGTCGTGTCCAATGGTATCATTGGAGAGTCCCGGGCAGTGATTTGGAGTCTTTGCGCGTGACTGCTTCGCTGTATGGACTTGAAATCACTAAGTTTTGCCTCTTTTCGTTCTTTATTTCTCCCTAATTGTCCCCGTATGCCTCATGTGGGGGATGCTGGGTGCGATTGCATGGGGACTCGTGTTTTCTGAGGCTTGCCAGTGACGTCGGCCGTGTGGGAAGCGCGGAGCGGGGAGGTGTGTCATCGCTGTGACTCAGAGCTCCACGGCTACCTGTCGGGGTTGAGCTGGGGTGGCCGGAGAGAGTGCCGCATGTTCTCCAGGGGCCCCTCTGTGCCAGTGCCTCCTGGCGGGCTTCGCAACCCAACAACCGCCCACCCACCCTAACCCACCGACTACCGTGAGGGGCCTGTAGGCCACTCAGCCCTCCCACCACCTCACACCTCCTGACCATGGGCATCCAAAGCAAAAGCAACATCAGATGCTCTCGCCAAATCGGTCGGGGAAAAACGCTGCCTGTCCGTCCCGATATGGCACGGCCACGTTTGATAGAACTCATTTCGCTTTGCTGTGTTTGGAATCCCGCAGCTGCGGTCACCGATGATGACTTTTCTGCTTCCAAAGTCCTCCCTGTCCGGCGCTAAGCGAATCCCAATGAGCCCTTTAAGATGGCAAGAGCACAATCTGTATTCCGATTTTGTGCCTTTCCATTTATCTAAACTCGGGGCAGCGAGGGCAAGAATCACACAAAGAGAGAAAAACCATTTCTGCAGGTTAATGTGAGCTGTCGGCCTATCGATGGACTCAGATTTACAGCTCAGGGTCTATTTGTAAAAGGGGCCCCGCTTTGTCATTCTTCAGCTTAAATTCATGGGGCTCTAAAGTGGTTACTGCAGCCCACCTCTGAGAGCAGTATTGGTGCCCCCAAAGACTGCTGGGTAAAGTCCAATTCTGAGCTACAGTATCCGTGCCCAAGGAGCAATACATTTTACTTTCATTTCCTTGATGATTTTCCCCAAGGTGACTTAACATGTTAAGTCCCATACGGTGATTTATTCTTTTATATGGCAAGGTGTTTTTTGCTAGATAAGTCAGAGTGTAAGTACCTTTCTCATGGGTATTATCGCAGGGGATGGGATTCAAACCCAGGGCCTTTGAAAGCAAGGTGGTAGCTCTTACCACTGTGGCACCTGCTGCCCAAACTGTTACATTTTTTATTATCATTTATTATATTTTTCCCATTCCCACTACTGGACATTGTCTGGGATAATTCAGGTTAAGCAATTCAGGTTTCAAATATACAGCAGCCTGCAGAAGGCTAGGGATTTGAACCTGCAGTGCTCATGGGATATTTACCATACTTCCTGCTGCTCAGAGAAGGGAATGCAGAGTGAGCTCTTTACAAGGACTGCCTTCCAATTAGGTCACCTGTGTGATGGCATTACGCTTAAAAGTCACTAAGATAGGTAGATCTCAGTAACTCCACCGCCTGGTGCTCTACTGTGAACACAGATACATTTACCATGTTTCCATTCTTCTAATTTGAAATAGTGTGATTATCGCACCTCTTTTTCCATTAAGAGACACCAAGGAGGTTCCGTGTTTTTGTGCTTGGCCCGTTTCTTTTGCTCAGCTGCTAAATATAGCAACGCAAGGCTGCGATGCAGCTCTCCTGCAGGTCTGAGCGGAACTCCTTCTCCCCCCCAAGCTTGGACTCCCTAATCTCATGCCAGGCACGTCGGAGGGCCCTCAACCGGTGCGATGTCTGGCGGTACTTAATAAAAGGAGCACGGGGTCACCCATGACTAACCCACTTATCCCTCATCCTTCCCAGTCCTTCCTACAGTCCTTCTACAGCCGCTTTCCAGTACCCAGATGGTCAAAATCGGAAAATCCTTATCATGTTTAACGCTTTACATCTGCAGGTAATCCACACACTGGCTGACATGAGTTAATTAAGGGGTGTCCGAGGTGCGGTCTGGCAAGAACATTTGGTCCATAACTAGTACACAGTACACGGCTAGTATAGATAATATACATTCTACTCATTTACAGCACAGGACTGATAGTTTTCAGTTTAGAAATGTGAGGTTTAGCGTGTTACTGTGATTTTTACACGCGGGGCCCTCGAACCTGATCGCTATAATGATCGTGCCCAAAAAAAAAAGGTCGGACGCCCCTGGTTTAGAAGCAGAATACTCATTGTTATGTTAACTAAATGTCCTTGGTTTTTCAGCTGTGGCCCAGCCGGAGGTGGCTTACAGTCTAAACCGGCAAGGGCCTTCAGGAGGAGGGTTCCTTCAGCGCGAGTCCGCGTTATTTACGTGGCTCTTCTCACCGTCTCCGTCGTTAAACAAATTCGCGCACGGCGTGAGGCTGGCAGTTGAGTTTTGGAGGCGATGATCCAAAGTTAGTGACATCAGGTGTTACCGTAAGATGACGACAGGTGTAGAAATCAGGAGCGGTGCTTCGGACTCTCCGGCGAAAGTGCAGGCGCTGTGTTCGACCTCAGCGTCTGTTTGAGCATGTGAACCAGTCTTCCTGGGGGGTATTTTCCATAAACTCTCCTTGACAATCTTCTATTTGCATTTTGGTTTGGTTGTTCCCTTCATTTGCATTATGAAAATGGAGAAACAGCACCAGGAGCTGAGGTGCCTATGGCGTATTTTGGTACGCAGGGCTGCCGCTGAGGTCATCGCTGAGTAAGGTGAGGTCGGAGGATCCCTGTGGGGCTGCTCCAAAGATAAGAGGGGAGAGGCAATGGCTCATTCTTTGCTCTAATTATTTTTTCTGAACGCGCTTAAGGAACCGTAACGGCGGCTGTCGTTGACTCCTCATTACGGCGTCTTTGAGCAGATGACGGCGGCAGCCGGCAGCAGCTGTACCTGCGAGGTGCTTCTCCCCTCCGGATCTCCTTGAAGCCCCCCCCATCCCCCATCCCGTCCTCATGTCTGACAGTCTGAACAGCGCCAGCCGCAGTCATTTCACAGACGGCTGCCCAGAGATGGCAGTTTCTCGCTGACAGTCTGAGCGGAGGAGCCCGGCATCTTCAGAACCGGGAGCCTGCGTTGGCGATGCAGTGGTGGGTGGCAGTGGAGGTGGTGGTTCTGGAACGGGGGTTGGGGGGGAGGTTGGGGTCATTTTGATTGCACCGGTGCTGCGACACCATCCTGACAACCCCATCGCGAGACACACACACACACACACACACACACACATCGCCATCACCGCTAGTGCCAATGAAGGAGCTGATGCAGTGCCATTGATGACGGCCCCCATTCTGATTGGCTGGCGATTATGTCACCGAGTTTCATAATGAGCAGAGCAAAGCGCCAACCTAAACGAAGCCTGCGAGGTCAGGGGGCTTCAGTTCACTCCATTAGTTCACCGTACGTCTCCTAAGGAGACTTTAATCTCCGAATGCCGTTTTAAGCATGATCTCCTCTCACAAGCTTCCAAAAGCTGACACCAAAACAACATGCAGCAGCCCACCAGCACGCCCTTCCTTATTGGGTAATCAAATTTCGGCGGGTGAGTCACCGTGGCGCACATTCCTGTCTCAGCCTGTCAATCACCCATTAATGGAATCAGACGCTGCATAAAAAGGCAATTACAGTGCCGGAGAGATGTTATCTTTTAAATGGCAACAAATTCAAATATGACATGAGTGACATTTCTGACAGACTTTGGGGACGTGTGAGTCTACGGAGAGATCAGGCGAATCGCACAGCGATCAGACGGACAGTCCTCCGCAGGGGTAGCGGGCTAAAGGGAACACACGACCCATTTTGGGGGAACTGGGCAAATTACCATGAGAGCAACAAACCACACACTTACTAATGTGACAGAGGGTTTCGGGACGAAGGGACCGGTGCATTAGCATGTGCGCTGCGTTTACTGTGCTGCATTCATACCACGGTATACCTGTTCCACGCCTCCACCATCTGATGAGAAGTAGCACGTGGGAGGAAAACTGGCTTGGCGTTTCGAACAGTGCAATTTGGCATTGCTGCAGAAGCAGTCATGGTCGAGTCCAGTCCCGCTCTCACAGCTTGTGCAGGAGAAGGTTTCTGAAATGCATTATATGTCTTGAGTCTCCACATAAAGAAAGCATTAAAAACATGCAAAAAAAAAAAAAAAAGCAACTTTCGAAGATGCCAGCATGAAATGAGACCTGAGACCTTTCAATGGTTCAGCTAATACTGTGGTACACATCCAAAACTCTTACCGTCATTCTTAAATGGTGATCATTACATAAGACGCCATACGGCACAGATAGCCGATTAGCAGAGTTCGTGTGCTATTCGGAAGTTAAAGATGTCCTGGCAATGGAACCAGTGCAGTAATATTTTACATTTACACATAACAGATAGTTTTCTCGAATGCGGCTTGCAACATTTTACATGTTTATACGTTTATTTAATTAGCAGACGCTTTTCTCCAAAGCGACTTCCAACGAACTCTATGTAGTGTTATCAGCCCACACACCTTATTCACCGTGGTGACTTACACTCCTAGATACACTACTTACACTGGGTCACTCATCCATACATCAGGGGAGCACACACACTCTCTCTGTCACTCACACACTCTGGGTGAAACCTGAAGAGCATGACTTTGGAGTGTGGGAGGAAACCAGAGCACCTGGAGGAAACCCACACAGATACGGGGAGAACGTGCAAACTCCACACAGACTAAGGGGGGTCAAACCCATCTCTTCTCGCACCACCCAGGTACTACTCGCTGTGCCACCGTGCCACCCAGCTGGGTCATTTTTGCTACAGCAGCTTGGAATACATATCATGCAGAAGGGCACTACAGCAGGAGGTAGGATTCAAACCTAGGTCCTCTGAGCCCAAAGAAAGCAGTTCTAACCACTACACCACCTGTTGTTTTCCAGATCCACAGCCTAGAGAAAGCTGCTTATGGGGCTTATTAACAGACCTGCCTTGGTATTCTCCTTTATCCTTGAATAAATTTGGTCAAAATTAAGATTTCAGACTATACTGAAGAGACCATGTTTCCATTGACTGAATATACACTGAAATTACGCAATGGAGGTAAACAAGGAAAGATCGGTACTATTTCCCCTAAAGTTCAAAACAATCCTGCTTGACAGGGCCCTTCTTATCACTTTAACTTGTGGATTTCACCTCCCAAATAAAAACTGCGCACTTATTATAGCTGGAGTTCATAGAGTGGTATGCGGTGTATTATTAGATGGAAACATTTTATACGAATGAGAATGCAGACATTCCAAGTACCAGGGCTTCTTCAGTAAGCATTGCTGTATATTTATGTGTAGAAATATGAATGAAAAATCAACACAACATGGAGTTTTGTCTCTTTAAAGTCACCATCTACAATGTAACTGGAAAACAGTTTTCCAGACACTGCCAGCTCAGAGAGAACATTTTTGCAGTCAGCGCTGAGAATATGCTCCTAAAGTGCCAAACAAGGTCATTTTAACAGTATATTTTATTATGCAGTTGAAAATACAAATACAAGTATGGTAGCATAAACTTTTATTGAACGATTTTTTTTAATGGAAGTCACAAATTAGATGAGGGCCTGCTGTGTGGTGGGTCTGGGGTTCGAGTCCCGCTTGGGGTGCCTTGTGATGGACTGGTGTCCCATCCTGGGTGTGTCCCCTACACCTCCAACCTAGGCTCCAGTTCGCCGTGACCCCACTGAGGAGAAGGGGTTGTAGACGGTGGGTGGGTGTGTGTGTGTGTGTGTGTGTGTGTAGACAAATTAGATGAAGGAGAAGGCTGTGGGTCTTCTATGACCATCAGCTCCTTGAACATTTACATTTATTTATTTAGCAGACGCTTTTCTCCAAAGCAACTTCCGATGAACCTTATGTAGTGTTACCAGCCCACACACCTTATTCACCGCGGTGACTTACACTGCTAGATACACTACTTACACTGGGTCACTCATCCGTACATCAGTGGAACACACACATTATGGGTGAACCTGAACAGCATGTCTTTGGACTGTGGGAGGAAACACACAGAAATGGGAGAACCTGCAAACTCCACACAGACTGTGCGGGGATCGAACCCACGTCCTTTCACACCACCCAGGTGCCGTGAGACAGCAGCGCTACTCGCTGTGTGTTTTCTCCCATGAAGCAGTTCTCAACAGCAGGATGTCATTTCAAGAGCACCTCGCGTTGCCTTAGAGCTCCGTTCATAGTCCGGGTCGTTATGTATGAAATAGTCCATGACTTGCATGATCGCAGTGATGCTGCAGAAATTTTTCTCACTGGTATTTCCTCTTCTGCCTCAGGGGCTGTGGATTCATTCTGGGACTGTTGCTCCTGCTAACTCTCCAAGTTCATCATTGCTAAGAATTTCTCCATGAGACTACAGCAATTCCTGAAAATCATCCTCATTAATCCCCTCCAGTCCAGCTTTACT
This sequence comes from Scleropages formosus, assembly GCF_900964775.1. Lineage (NCBI taxonomy): Eukaryota > Metazoa > Chordata > Actinopteri > Osteoglossiformes > Osteoglossidae > Scleropages > Scleropages formosus. Next base: position 8,656,512 of record NC_041830.1, on the reverse strand, counting down.
GACCATTTGGCAGTATTTTGGATGACCAAAGCAATGAACTATTTGCAAACGTACACAGCAGATAACCGTGTTCATAATGTTATGGCAAATAACGCTGTAACGAAAAGCACGAAGCTGGCCGGCGGTAAGCAGGGTAATACTGTTATGAGGTGTAGCTATAGATACTTCTACTGAATTTGTTAATTGAAAATGTAGATTTCAATGCAGTTAGCTGATCAGTAGCAACATGTCTCTTTCCTTAAAGTTTCAGGTCAAGATCAACATGTCTTCCTCTACCTGTACTCTGCAAAACAAAATGAAAGGCAAGTAGAAAGCAACAGTATGCAAGTAAAATGACCATGGAACAACCTCCCTCTCTCACTCAGAACTGCTGAATCTGCCTACATTTAAAAACGGTCTTAAAACTCACCTTTTCCAGACTCACTTCGCTCATGATCTCAACTTCATGTAAGCTGTAAATGTTCATGCACTATAACTTTGAGATGACGCCCGAATAACCCGTTATGCAACTGCTCCTGTAATGTAACGTAAATGTTTACATGTATCTCAAAAAAACAAAAAATTACTAGGAAGGTGATTAAGTTTTATGCAGCTACTTGTGTGATGAACATTGATTCATATGGTGGAAAGAAACTAACTGTACTTAAGAATCACACGTCAGCAACTATGTCTCTCTCTCCTAATGTAATGAGCACATTGTATTTTCTATGAGATGTGTGTTACTTTGAAGAAAAGCGTCCGTTAAATGAATAAATGTAAAAGAGGTACCTTTGACAGCCAAGCTTGGGCTTAGCAGGCAACGAATGTGGAGAAGGACTCGAACTGAAGTCCATTCTGGAAGATGACCCCTTCTTCTTGATTACCGCATGGAAAGCATGAGCTCCAACCTGTTTTTCCTCTTTGTCTGGCTTTTGAGAGCCTGGGTAAAGAACGGAAGACATGGGATGTACTTAATCCCTCAGAAGAGTCATTTTGTACTCTCACAGGCTAGAATAATCAGCCACATAACTGTCACTGTCAAGTATGTTTGCTTCTCGTAGTGAACCGAAATGGATACGAGTCACATTTAAAGGTTGGATAGTTGTTTGCTGGTGGTGTATGAAAGGTGTATGGAACTCATCATTGCAAGCGAATGAACATCTCCTTGACGCAATACCCAAGGTGCTTGGTAAAGTATTTCCATTCTGAGAGGAATACGTCTTACGTGGTAGGTTTCTTACCATACCTCTAAGACGTACTGTGTCAGCAAGTTGAAGTTAGCTAAACCAAAGCTCCGACCTGCCTGCCAGTCAGTCAACACCCTCTATCTCCCACACGTGTTCAGAAATGTTGGAATGCAAAGAATGATGCTTCTTTTGATAAGCTCCATACCCTCATAGAGTCACAATCACCTCCAGTGAAAAATATTGACACCTAATTAACTCCAACAAAGTTTGACCCAGAATGACAACACCAAGGGCCATTCGGATGCAGCTGGTTATTTCCTATTTGTTACTGAAAAAGCATTCATTTCACTTTATCAATGGCCATGTATAATTCACTAAAAACTGGGGCAGGAGATAATGCAGGTGTGTTCTTTCAGTACTCTTGGAAATGGCAATGCAAAAATGTCAAATAAATGTCAATCCAAAAGGCAACAATAAAGCTGGTATAGGCAAACTGTTTTTTTGTTTTTTTTTTTTAAATGTGAGTAAGAGTACATATGTACACACACACATACACGTATATATAGATATACACACACAAGATATGTGGTAAACAATCTGCGATAACATTTATATGATAAACATCTGTTGCTGGCTGATACAAGTGCTTCCAGACAAGACCTCCTCAGAAGAGATGTTCTATATGCTCGACCTTTATCACGCGAAACGTTCATTTGGTTTTTAATCACCAAAAAAAGGATTTTTTCCACCCACCAGATATTGTTGCATTGACCATGTATGTCTGGGAGTCCAGCACACGGATGGTCTCATTTTGGCCAAAATAAGCCTGAATGGCAAACAAGTTGGACTAGCCTGACGAAGCTCAGATGGCTTGGTCATGGAGAACATAGAGTCTTGAGAGAGATCCACAGTTTTGTCTTAGGAGCCAGTCTGGACCAAGCGGGGCCACATTTTGAGGAAAACCCCATCCAGGATTCTTGACATTCTACTTTCCTATGTTTTGATGCACTCCTGTTTTTTTTTGTTTTTTTGATTTTTAATGGACTCCCAACACAGTTGCGATGACATCTCCAACAGGAAGGCTTTAACAAGGGACAGATGGCTGTGTTTGCCGCGCCGCGTCACCTCCTCTTCAACCGCCCTGTCGGCATAGTAACCCGCAAGAAGAGCAACTGCAGCTTAATGACGTTAATTATGACTGAAGCGACACTTTGGGTGGACCACATGGAAACAAGAACACTAACGTAAACAAGGAAGCAGATCGTACACTTCCTTGATTTAAATGCCTCTTGTATGAAAACTCTGTTTTTCAAGCACGTATTGACAGAAGGAGGGAATTCGCAGTGTTTTCATTTGTTTTCCACGTTGCGCATTCGGAGCACCCAGAGGCACTATCTGTAATTGCTGCTTTCACATATTTCAACATCCCTGAAGTTTCCACTGCTTTTTTCAGCCCTTCCTCTTCATGTCAAAGTTTCATTCAACTTCTGGCCCAGCCAGCTCAGCTGTAAATAGTTACCAAACAATAGAATTATATTTCATCTCAATATATTTCACATCCTTATGGCTCTGATGTGTTGGAATGCGCTCCATCTGTACATCAGAACTGCTGAATCCCTTTCAAAATTCAAGAAGGGTTTCGAAACACCTATCGGATCTGGTTCTGGATCTGTTCCATGAACTTGCATTGCATTACCTGTCACGATCACCTTTGTATTTCCTATCAATTCTATATACATCTACTTCTTCATCCGTACAACTCTGATAATTTTTAAAGTCAATTTATGCACTGGGTTATGAGTTCCCTGATGTCCATGTGTGATGGATCCGCTCACGTATGCATGATGCCAGTTTGCTTGCTACAAGGGGTTAAAGAAGCGAATAATGGAAAGGGGGAGACAGGGGAAGGAAACTAGTGGAAGGAAGGGCCACATCTTCCGTCTCATCACCTTCCCTCGGGTGTTGCTAAAGATGCACCGCTGGACAGGGGTCAAGCTTCCTGTCCAAGTCTCCACAATCCAACTTCGCAACAGGATAATTTCCAGTTATGGTGTTGTCAACAGGGAAACACAGAAAAGTTAACTGAAAATCAAACCTTCCTCCTGAAAAGCCAGTGACCTTAGAACACCTCCTTTGTCCCATAAGGGCAAGTACATGAATCTCCAGAGGTGGTCCAGAAGAAAATCTTTTTTCTATTTCTTCTGACATGTTTGTCCTGATTAATTATGGAATTAATAGGTTTATTATCATGACAGTTCCATTTCTTCAAGATCGATCCATAAAAATTTTCCTTCTTGAGGTAGGTGTTGCACATTTTTGTGCCGCAGAACTTCTGTAGACTCAAAGGTACTATAGTTTCATGTCAGTTATTTGTCTGCAGTGTCATTAACATTACTTGCAAGACTTGGAGATAATTTCACATTGCTGTAGCCTACAATAAACTGAAATGTAATATACTCTAACCGATAGCTGCTTGAGAGTTGGTACTGAACCATGAACTGATAGGAAAAAAATTGCGAATGCGGAGAACTACCCTACTTTGGCCCACTATCTGGGGAAGGAGATAAATATTGGCGATTTTATTACCTACACTTTTGGAGAAGATGAGAAAGAGAATATGAAATTAATGACACTGGGTCTAAAACTCACAGACTGACTTCTTCAAGACATGATTTAAATGCGCAACTATTGGGAGTGGACCTATTACCAGCACAAGCTTAGGAGGCACATCACACTGGCCATAATCCTGATGATGTGCTCTATGGAAAATGCATTATTTGCTTCTGTAAATATGGGGCAAAATTGCCATCTCCTGCATGGCATTACATAAAAGAACCTGTTTTATAAATTTGATTTGTTTAAATGCTTTCTGCTTTATTATTTCCTTTTTGTCAGGCACAGAAAACCTAGGACACCAATGCACTATTGGCATCTGGTGAAAAAATGCAACAACACTTGACATTAAAGCTTCGAGAAGATCTTTTTTGGAAAAACATCAGTAAACAAAAAGGCCAAAACACGATGGGAATCGATGAGAGCAAACTGACATCTGGCCAGAACCGTGGAAATGTGGAGGAGAACGCCCACTCGAACGTGAAATCAGAATTCATAACTCTCCCGAAAGAAAGTATCTGTTTCCAAGCCAAGAAGCCCCACTTTTTCGAGCTGAAAAAAAGGAGAGACGTGTCCGTTTGAAAGTCAAACAGCCATTTTTCCATTATGTCACTTAATAATCGCAGCTTTGTTGAACGTCGCTCTCCCTCCGTCGCTTTTTTCTCTCTCTCTCTTCGCTCCATTGTTTACCGGCTGTTTGGCGGGAGGGACGGTGGCAGAGCGGACAGCCGGGCCACGGTTGGCGTAGGCAGGGAGCACAGAATGGCCCCAATGCCCCCTGCAGAACCATACTCGGTCATCGTATTCTCATCTTTCTCATGTTTAACTGCCATCCCAGGCTATGGTGGAGATGATGCGAGGCCGAAAGGTATAATGATGGACATCGCGGGAACGGCATCTTTCCGTCAAACTCTTTTAGTTACTGGGATGAAAAGTACTTCCCATTTCTTCCACGTAGCCGTGATTCCACTGTGCCAAATATAGCAGCCGTGAATCGGGCCAAAAAGGAGGGAAAATGGACTTGAAAGGAGTTTGGAAATTAAACACGTTCGGCGAGCGGATGAGACCTACGAGAGCGTTCATCCTCTGGGAAATATCAAGGTTTTCCATTCGATCCTTTCTAGCGGCTCCATCCAAAGCGCTTCTCCGTGGAAGCCTGGTGTGAACGCGAGCCCAGCACGTTTGGCTGGCCGTCGCTGGTCCGCTGTGCATTTCAAATTAGGCAGAAGTATAGACAAACCATTAAGAAATTGTCTTGTTTCAAAATAGCCCCCCATCCTCTCCCTCCCTAACGACTGACAGCACACATACATTTTTCTGGCTTTCTCGTGACAGTCTGTTTATGTTTGAGCGGAGGAATTTTTAAATAAAGATTGTTCTAGTCCGCACTATGTTTTTATTGTTAACCGAGGACCGCCTTTCCATTCCTTTTCACCAGCACTGCCAGCAACGGCGAAAAAAGAAAGGACACGATGTGTTCTTTAAATTTAGGTATGCTTGAGACTTTCATGTCTACAGATATGTCTCCTTCTCTCAATGTAATGCATAAATTGTACTTTTGTTGAGATGTACGTCGCTTTGGACAAAAGCGTCTGCTAAATGAATAAATGTAAATGTAAATTTTAAATTCAGGTGTAAGCATTTTTCAGCCAATAGCAATAAAGTTTCTGTCGTATGACTGTGGACACGAATCCCGAGCGGAACCACTCGGTGTTCCTGCTCGTCCTACAAGAAATGGGAAATAAAAATAGAGAAGAATATTGATTCAGCTGCAGAGGCTTGATCACACTTTGTGTTTTAACATCGGAAGGCTGATAAGCCAGAAAAAACACACACGCACACACACACGCACACACACACACGCCCATGCAGATACATTTACCTCACATTCACACTGTGACACACACAATCACACAGAGTCACACTCCGTGACACACACAAACACGCAAGAGCTGCTCTTGGAGCCGGCCTGGATCTAGTCTGTGGGAGGGACCAGATGACCAATCGCTCCGGCCCACGGGCTGCAGGACATGTCCTCACAAACACAGCACTACTGCTCATACAGTGTACATTTACACTAGGACAACACCAGCCTGCTTGCTCCCTACACAGTTTTTACTTTACTAAACTCTTACTGTTTCCTAGTGTTCTTTAAAGGGTTTCCACGAACGTGCCAAATAATATACGGCCCACACGTGTGCCACAAATATACAGAGCATAACATAATCACCATTAAACCTTTGTATTTAATGGCTCGATTTACCACTCAGTTTCAACTCAACTGTCTGTGCTGAATTCTATCAGCTTTTATGTATCTATGGCAACACTGACATATCATCTTGCATTATTAAGGCCATGTAAAACTCAGACATACATGACCAACAAAAAAAAAACCCATTATTTCTCAAAAAGTCCATTTAAACTGTGACAGACAAGAGAGAATTAATTTAGGAAAGTGTGTTAAAAATAAATAGAGATACCCTGGAGTAAAAACACAGTGACTCATTTATTGTCAAAACTACGATACATAATAGAGTCAAAGACCCATCTAAGAACAAACATCCTTCTGTGTAAATGCAGCAGCATCTCTTTCCTAGTGACTTTCCCATGCTGGAGAGGATGTGTCCCTCAGCAAATAGGATTCCTTATGGAAAATCAAACAAACTGGAGCAGCCAAAATACTTTCCCCCATATGGGAGTGGAGAAGTGAGCCTTGAAACATCCAAAGTTAATTTTTATCCCTCCTTTTCTATCCCAAGACCTATGGCCACACATTGAGTTCCTTTTAGTGGGCAGCAGGTGGTGCAGTGGTTAGAAGTGCCAGCTTTGGATGTGAAGGACTCGTTTGAACACCACTCCTGCTGCAGTACCTTTGATCAAGGTACTTACTCTGAGCTGACAGTAAAAATTACCCAGCTGTACAAACAGGGGGGTGTGGTGGTACAGCGGGTTCAGCCGGTAACCGCTGTGTGGCGAGTCTGGGATTCAAGCCCTGCTTGGGGTGCCTTGCGGTGGACCGGTACCCCATCCTGGGTGTGTCCCTCCCCTCTCAGCCTTGCACCCTGTGCCTCCGGGTTAGACTCCCGCTCACTGCGACCCTGCCTGGGACGAGCGGTTGTAGATGATAGATGGATGGATGTACAAATGGGTAAATCAAGTTGTTTTTAAGAAAAGCATCAGCTAAATAAATAGATGCAATTGTGGATCTTTAATGATTTTTTCTCCATGCCTTTTTTGGTGAAAGATCAACAGCTCATTGCTTTGACATGTTGGCAGTACCAGATCGGACTTATTGTCTTCTACTGCTTAAGACAGAAACGCAACACGCTGCAAGGGGCCGAACTGGAATAAGAGGCCAAGAAAGATGACAGCTGCAAGGACTTTGACAAAGAAAGCTGTCAGGAGCATCAGCTTCCTAGAACCACTGCGGACGGCGGGTGGGAGACATCATAGTGTCGGGATTACTGCTTTTGTCATTTTCAAACATGTTTTTCTTTTTCTTTTTTCTTTAAAGAAAATGCTAATGGAAAGAGTGGGAGACTCTACAAACACGTGAAAGCAGAGGAGCGAACCCTGGGCCACCAGAAGGGAAGTCCTTCAGGAAGCCACGGCGCACTCGATTGCAACCGCCGCGTTGACAGGCAACAGAGAATGCTGCAGAAAGGACCGCGGCAACCGGAGGTACGACGCACAACCCGGTCCTCGCCGATTACAGCTGCGTAGTTGTATTGTGTCATCCGTGGTCTGCTGGTTTCCTATCCAGCTGAATTTATCTTAAAAATAACCCAACCAACTGAGAAAGACGTGTAATGAGTTGCTATAGCGCCAAGTGGCCTTGAGGAAATTTGGGGAGGGAAATGAGCACAGCTGATAATGTTAATTCTAGTTTATGGAAATGTTGCATGATGCTCCACATGATGCTTCATGTGCTTTTTCCCCCCAGCTGATTGTTCATCCAGGTTTTTTCTTTCCAGCACCTTATTTGTTCCCATCCATCAACGGCATCTGGAAGCGAAACGTTATTAAATCTGCGCACGAACCAAACTGCGGGAGAAATGTTTAAGGTGTTAAAAAAATGAGAAACAAACAGAAGGAATTATTCACACATCAGTGCAGGGGAATCCAGTTAGCGGAACATATGATGCAAGATGAAATAAACAGAAGCAATGCTGAGGAAGGAGAGCCGTGTCCCCTGGCGGGAGGACTGTCCTAATGGGGAGGACGGGTGGGGGGGCAGGCGAGAATGACAGAGCGGCTTGTGAAGACGCAAGCACGATGATGGGCTCGCAGTGCGATCAATCGCCATTCTCGTATTTTCCCGATCAATGCACCCTTCTAAGAACGCGCCATCACTGCGGCACATTCAAGCCCGGCGGCAGAGGCACAGCCCGGCCTTCCCTCGCGCACCCCCAGCCCTCTCACCTTCTGCGATGATGCAATCCACACGGCTCCTTTTGTTTCCGTTGTTGTTTTTCGTGGGCTGACGATTCCTCATTTTCAATGGCTGTTACCGGCGAAAAGTCGGTGACTCATCTTCCATGCCCACATTGCTGAAGATGAGAGGAGGGAAGAATTAGCCACTTGTCAATGACCCCCCTCCCACAAATCCACCCCTCCATTAATCACCCCCACCCCCGAGCACACACACTCGCTCCTGTACCAACTAGCTGTCACATCCTGCCGTCCAGAGCCTATCCTGGAAGCACAAGGCAATAGACTAGTCAAGGTACACCCCTGACAGAACAGCATTCCATCACAATGCAATTACACACACACACACACACACACACACACACACACACACACAGTGGGCAATTTAGAGGAATCAATTCACCTGAAACATATAGCCCAGACACTGTGAGACACCAACACTGTTGTATCACAAGAGGGAAGAAATGGGAATTAAAGATGAAAAATTGGAAAATGTATCTTTGAAAATTCCTGGCTTGATTGCTTGCAACACGAGGAGGCAGTGTATATGGGTAAATTATGGTAAATAAGATTTTTTTTTACAGCAGAAGTAAATAAATATACTGTATACATCCATCCATTTTCATTAACCGCTTGTCCGGGTTAAGGTCGTAGGGGTCTAGAGCCTATCATGGAATCACTGGGCACAAGGCCTGGGGCGTACATCCTGGATGGGACGCGAGTCCATTGCAAGGTAGTCTCTCACATACACACACTACAGGCAATTTATCATCGCCAATTAAACTGAAATGCATGTCTCCGGACTGTGTGAGGAAACCAGAGGACCCACGGAGACTCCACGGAGACTCAGCCGAATTAGAACCTACGTCCAAACAACTCAGTTGCTGTGAGACAGAAGAGGTACTTGCTGCGCCACCGTAATAAATAAGTAAACTGATGAATCAGCTGATGACAACAACAACAATAACAACAATTATTATTATTTTTATTATTATTATAATTATTTGCCCTTTAACAAAACAGACTGTACCCTAGCAGGGTCGAAGTGCTGGCAAACGGCTTCATGACACTGTAAAGAACAAAGCCCAGTCTTACTGCAGTGCCTCGAAGGCGAATGGAAGATAAAGGTTGGATTTAACTGTGTTAGTCTGGGAAGTGGAGGAGGGGTCTGTCCAGCTAGTTCTTCAACATGCTCTCTAATTCACCAGAGCCTCTCAGTTCTCCTGTGCCTACAGTGGCCTGTAGGACTCAATTGTTAATCAGTATCATCAGTACAAAAGAACGGCAGCAGGTGGCATGGTGGTTAGTGCATCTGCCTTGCATGCCAAAGGACATGGGTTTGAACCCCTCCTACCATTGTAGTACCCTTGAGCAAGACACCCAGCCTACATTGCACCAGTAAAAATTAAAAAAATGTCTAAATAGCTGCAATCAGCTTACCACTGTAAGTCACTTTGGAAAATATGTCGCTAAGTTACTAACAATATTAATAATCAAAGCAAGAAAATACGTCGTAGGTGGGAGTCCATAACTTCAGCAGGATATGACTTTGGTGCGGTAACATCAGTATCCCCCGCGCTGTGGCAGTAGCTGGCATGGGTGCACAGAAGCAAACGCCGCGTTGGAAAAGTGAGCCTAAATTGGAGCAGGCATCCAAAGTTTACGAAGAAAGTGCTGCAGTCGTTAAAGCCGTTGGCTCGACTCCTGCTATATGGGGCTACGCTTCGCAGGAACCCCCAGAGGACTGCAGCAGAACTTCTGGACCTTTAAATAAAGTGGTGTCCTGATTTGGGTAGGCTGAGCAAGGTGTTTTTTTCGCCCATCCTGCACCATTTCTCAGCTGGTGTCCGGAGTACAAGTTTCTGTTTGCGCCTTGACAGCTGGAGCGCGCACCGGGGTGGGGGCGAGGGTGACAATGGAACTGGTGCATGGCCTAATTTCTGTATGCCGGAGCTGCTCCACACACACGCAGCGAAGAGAAGGCTTGTTCTATAGGCCCTTCGACAACCCCTGAAGACGACACTGGCGCACGTGGTAAAAAAGACTATGCGGGAATCAGAGGGGGAGCTGCAAGGTCGGGGGTGTGGCTAAGGGAGCGCAGGTATTTGCAAGGTAAACGACTGCCTGCTGTACCGCCGATGGCATGCAAATGGAAAGGTTTGATGAACGCGAAGCCAACGAAAGATCCTACGCCACACAGGTAGGGCGGCAACTTTCCGCAGCTTAGGGGAGGTGAGAGAAAGTGTACATCGAAGTTTGGCGCCGTGTTACGTACCACCGCTCACACAAGCAGCAAAGTTAATATTCAACTAAATATGGATTTCTTATGTAATGTTTATATAACAGTGTCTTAGGGGGTGAACGAGAGAACCTCAGCAGGCTATCTACATTTATTTAACAGTGGTGAACGACAGTCTGTGACACTGCCTTAGACTGACTTCTTAAAGCCTTTGGACTTTCTGAAAAATCAGGACTTAAAAAAAAAGTCACTGAAGATCAGGACTTACTAGGGTTAGGGTCCCCACATCTCAGCCCTGCTGTTTCAAGAGCCCCCGACACATACAGTTTATCAGCTCTGATCCCAAAACAACTCCCATCAAAGACTTGGACTCACCTGTATCCATCTGCCAAAGTTTCATGGGGTGTTTTTACCCTGAAGTTTCTGGAATTTTCTTCACTTTCTGCGCACAATGTCACAGCAATATGTGCGCACACACACATACACGCACACAAAAAGAAAATGTATGTAATTGGACAGAATAAAAATGGACCTAATTTGGTAAATAAGTAAATATTGAGTAAATAATACATAATAATAAAAAAGTTAATATTCTCCATCATTTCCTAACATTTATGCAGCAATTCCAGGAGGCATAAATGTAAAAAGAGGTCGATGGAGAGACGTATCCCTGCCAGCGTTCGATCCAGCCTAGTGTGAGTCCGCAGCATTTTGTGCATAACTCCACAGAGTACCACTGGTAATACTTTCTGGCGCCACTAATACCTGACAAGTTACCCCACTGCCAGGGGCTGTGCATCACATCTTCACAAACATTGATAAAAAACGGTTATGTCAATTAACAAATGTTGTTCTGTGCTGATCTCCACGCTTAGAAGAATTTCACGCAGGGCAATGCACCGTGCCTTTTTGTGCGCCGCATTAAAGTTTCATCAACGAAACGTAGCTCATAAATGAACCGCTGGCCCATAAAGGCATTGTGTATCGTTGTCTCTTCCCATCTCCCGTCAGGAAGATGTCAGGACAAGAGTGGGGACAGGTGGACAGGAATAGCAGGAGAGCACGGCCGAGGGCACGGGTGTGTGAGACAGCCGGCCAGCTGCTCGTGACAGAGAGCAATGTGCTGGAGGGTTGAAGCCACGCTGCCCCACCAGCATGGCGCACACTCCCTGCGAGAGTGGTCCAGGGCACCAATGGCTGGGCGGATGGATCCTCTCAGAATTGACACTGGAGGCAGCCCAGGGGTATTAAAAATTGACTAACACGCTCCACCTGGATGGGCCCCTTTGTTTTCAAGCGGTCGCCATCTACAAAGGAACAGGGCTGACCGCAGAGACCTTGAAAGCCACAACCTATCGGTTTACAGTCTCAAATTGAAAGAAATGAATGAAGAATCGCCCCGATGACCACGTTAAGATCAGCTCCGAAGTTAATCGCCGGACCACCGAAGCAAAGGATCCAGTCGGATGCAGCACATCTTACCATCATTACTTTGTTTCAGCATGTTCCAAAATGTTTTTGCTGCATAGCTGAGCTTATGGAAAAAAGAAAAAAAAAAGCATTTATATGACTAATTGCAATTGTATCCCTTGTGCTGAATGACGTCCCGCCTTTGTTTGGTGCTATTCAGTGCGTTCCTGTTATAGGCCGAGTGGCAGTACTGAAGTTTTGCCGTGTGCTTCCTTTCTGAAATCATTTTTTTTTTGCCGGGGGGGGGGGGGGGGGACTCCCACTTTCCTCTTGGTGAGGGCAGAAGCAGAGCTTTAAATAACTCAATTTTTTTTCCCCCCTTTTATAAGGTGCAAAAAAAGTGGGCCGCTTTTAAGGAAGAAACACGTGGAACCGCTCGAGGTCGTCGCTACGCCGAGCACGCGGTGAACGCGTTCATTCCCACCCTGGAGGAACTCAAGGTGGCAGCGACCACGCCAAAGCCATTAGCCATTACTCTAATAAGAGGCATGACTTGCACGACAAACAGATTTTTCCAAAAAACAAAAAAAAAAAAAGAAGAAATGAACGTAATGACTTTGACGCCCTGCCTCATTCCTGCTACCTCCCTCTTCCTCTACCGTTTGTTCTTCTCCTGTCCTTCTGCAGCTCATCTCTCTCTCCAGGCCACTTATTACAGAGATCCTCTGTTGCATAATGTCCAAGGCGCTGCCCTTGCAGTCAGGGAACCGCAGCAGAAAGCAGGGATGTTCACATGGGACCGTGCGTATCTGTGTATCTGTGTATGTGTGCGTGTTTTGTGGGGGAGGGACGGCTGATGGCAAACTAGGCCCTGCATCATTCCGCAAACAGATCGCCCTCTAGCATTGTGTCCTGCATCTGCCCTTCACTTTCAGCAACACAGGTCCACCCACTCCTGTCCTGGCCTACCAGGGTTTACTTTTCCATGAAAACATCTCATTAGGCAAAGTCCTGTTGTTAGGGGGGTCAAATTACCATTGTTTCTAAACGTGGGAAAAAATAGCTAGCTGGTCAAAGTCATCTAAAATTAAAAATGAAGCACAATAACAGGTTTTTTCCTTCAGTACAGTGACAAAAACCAACATACTTCATAATATTAATAAAATATTATTATTTATTGTTGCTGTTATTCTATTTTTTCTACGTAGGATGTCCACAGAGCCTTTTGGGTCCTACGTATACACCTTGTAGTATTTAAATGCGCAGCTAAACTTTTGTCTTTGTTATTGCTATGTGTTTTGATCCTTTGTTCAGCGCACTCTGTCACTGTGTGAGAGAAGAGCGCTACAAAAATAAAGTGAATTCAATTATTCGGGTAATATTTACCTGTTTGTGCAGTTTATTTCGAAAAGTTTGTACTCAACCTTCCATTGGAGCAGTGAGTTAGAGCTACAATAATCAGTGTTGTGATTGGTTGAGACTGAGAGGAAGTAGGAAACAGGAAGTACCTTACAGTAGTTTTCTTACATAATAAGCATAGCATCCACATGCTTTGCAAAGTGAAACACGAAGCAGGCTGTAAATAAAATACCTGTTGAGAATGTAAAATCGCTGTGGCACTGGGGAAAATGCTGCCGTACTGAATAAAAAAAACTTGTCGCGTGAAAAAAGTGCCATATACTGTATTCTTATAAGCCGTTGCAGTAGTTCCCCATTGTACTGGACCCTGTTATATGAGGGAAGGGTGTAGTACCACAACAATCTCACTCCACACAGAGTATAGAAATACACACAACCAAGAGCTTGATTATGATGTGCAGCTCTGATCGTTCCCGAGGGGTGAGAAAGATTTTTAAACGGGCGGCACGGTGGTACAGCGAGTAGCACCGGTGTCTCACAGCGCCGGGGTGGGGCGAGAGGACGTGGGTTCGATCCCCACTCAGTCTGTGTGGAGTTTGCATGTTCTCCCCGTGTCTGTGTGGGTTTCCTCCGGGTGCTCTGGTTTCCTCCCACAGTCCAAAGACATGCTGTTGAGGTTCACCCACAGTGACAGGGACAGTGTGTTCCACTGATGTATGGATGAGTAACCCAGTGTAAGTAGTGTATCTAGCAGTGTAAGTCACCGCGGTGAATAAGGTGTGTGGGCTCATAACACTACATAGAGTTCAGTGGAAGTTGCTTTGGAGAAAAGCGTCTGCTAAATAAATGTAAATGTAAACCAGGCATCAGATACGGAACTAGTGTTGGGTGAACGCTAGAATACAGTTACTGTCATATCTGAACAGGAAAATATATCTAATTTCAGTAGAATTAAATGTCTAATTCTAATTTGTCTCGATTAGACAAACACGGAAAGTAACAAAGAAACGAAGAGTCCCAGGGTGAGCTTGGTCGTGGGGTATAATAAAGTGAAGCGTTTTGCATCTACACATTCTTATTCTCACGACAGGAGCGAGCGAGCGCTAATCATCCTCTGGCCGTGCCTCACATACACGCTCCCTTTAATTAGCTGCTACGAAGCAGAACTTTGAATGCTGGCATCTCCGCGGACAGCCGAAGCGCCAACGGGAGCGGCGGCGGTGGCGGCAAAGAAAGGCCACGGCGAAACGCCCGGGAGGCATCTGAAGGCGGCGAGAAAAGCGGAGCGCATTTAAAGCCGTCGGCGACGAGCGGGAGTTGAGCCCGAGAAGCCGGACACGTTCCGGAACAGGCCGCGGCGTTCAGAAGAACAACCCGAACGCTACTTGGGAATACCGCATGCTGCCCACCGCCACCCCTCCCCCACCGCCGCCGCCTCCCAAACTCACCTGCGGGCCAGAGTACATGGTGGGCAGTAGTGTCGGACCGTGGGCTGGAGAGATGATCCCTTCACGGCTTCCCGCTCGCCTGCGCAGCGCCTCCGCCTCGGCTACATCCTCCCACAAGAACGCGCTGTAGCAAAGATCGACGGGAGAGCCTGAGACGAGAGCAAAACCCACTGCTGGTACCGTAAGTAACGTAAAGTACCTGGTGCCGCACTGTCCGCCGCGGTGTCCCGACGCAGGCTGTGCCATCCTTCGGCCAACGACTCCCCTTCTTACGTGAAACCGAGTCGCACGATGCTGTGCGTTCCCTGTCGACGTGTCTAAAGCGTCCGTGGTTAAACGTTGAAGTTTCGAACCGTAATAAATACGGTTACAGCTGCGAGTGCTATTCTGAGCGCACCTTATCTCCAGGAGTTCCAGAAGATGCAGGACCTATGGTCTTTGACCTTGTGCCCCCTCCCTCAGGTGGACGTTCTTCTAAGACCGGCAGGCCCGTTTGAGCACGGTGCGACACGCCGATTTTTCCGGCGGAGACCGCAGCGCCCGGGATGCTGTCCTCCGTTGGTCCTCGCAGTCACGTCTTCATCAGGGGACCCACCTTCAAACAGCGAGACACCAATCCCTGCCATCTCCGAGCCTGAAGCACAGTGCAACCCTTACTCTTCTTAAAAGAACGAAACTTCAGCAACAAATATACACCAATTAGCATCACATAAAACAGACGAAGGAAGGTAAACGGGTTCAAGGCAGAAATTTGTTCTGAACTGGACGAAAAATCTCGGGTGGGGCAGCACTTTGCACATTGAACAAGGGTATAAATTGTTCTATTATTTACTCAGCTAAGTGGGTTACAAAGTATTAAAAAAAGTTGCAGCAAATATTAGTTTTGGATACAAGTACTTGCTAAACGAATGAGTGAAACGAACAACACTACCCTGAGATTGACTGGTGTTCCATCCAGAGCGCACCCCTCTTAGCCTCGCGCACAGTCCAGGATAGGTTCCAGACCACCACGACCCTGACAAGGCCGAGTCCCCGAAATTCAGTGAGCGAGGAAGTGAATAACAGAAGAGAAAGTGAATGTGGGAAGGAAAAAGTCAGCAGGTGGCAAAGTGCCTAGAGCTGCCAACTTTGGACTCAGAGGACCCATGTTTGAATCCCACCTCCTGCAGTCGCACCTTGAGCAAGGTACTTACCTCGACTTGACACAGTAAAAATTATCCACCTGTATAAATTGGCAAATCACTGTGAGTAGTTACAGGCTGTATGTCGCCTTAGAGAGAAGCATCTGCTAAATAAATATAAAGGAAAAGGTCTTCAATGATATATATTTTTAAAAATTAATAGGCTGGACTTTTCACGATATAAGAGCTACTTTTCAGGTGTTGGGGAAAGCTCTAGGCTCCTCATTCTCCGTTTTGGAATCAAACGGCATCAAAGAGCATCGCTATTTATAGTCGGAGAGGTTAAGTGTGCCTTTAACTCCTGGATTATTTTAAGCACGCAATTATCAGCGTGCCTTAAGGGAAGCACCTTGGAGTCTCTCACGGGCACGAAGAATTAGGGCTCATCTGTGACGTCGCGCTGCCGAGGACTGGTGTGGGCAGGGATGAGGGAATTAGCGCGGATGGACACGGACACGGCTGGGGTGATTCATCCAGGGGCAAAATCCGGGCAGAGGTTACATGGGACCTTTGGTGTGTTTTACTTCACAGAGATAAGGACAATGAAGGACACTGACCAAACAACCCGGAAGACACCACATACCCAAGAATGATTGCGGACAGATAAGCGAAGACATATCTAAACACGGCGGCTGGTTACAGAGAACACGGGGTTAACCGGGGTCAGTTAGACGGTCCGTTTCGGCTCAGTGGCACCTTTCGCTGAGCCGCTCTTGAATGTTCATAAAACAAAAATATTTAGTTGAAGTGTGATTTATTCTTTCAAGTTTTGGAGGTACTTAACATAATAGATGTATAAGTAAAAGAGTTTTTTGTACGCTGACTATCGTCTAGTAGAACCTTTCACTCCAGACAGTCTTTCGTATTTATCTTGGAGTCTTTAATGCCATACATAGTTGGAATTCTAAGTTTATTCTCAGCATCATTTAATCACAGCGTAAACAGATTTCATGGGAGGGATACGAAAGCTTTTCAAATGCTGATAAGTCTTCCATTGGGTTATGCAAACTTAATTTTTCACAATTTCATGTTTTTTCAGCATGTTTGGAAAGTGCTTTCTCTATCAGGGTTGGTGTGATTGGCAACCTGTGCTGAGAAACAGAGAATAAGGGGGACTAACCCCAACACTTCTGGACACACACACACACAGAGATGTTAGAAGGCCTTTACTGGAACTGCATGAAATCTGCACAACCTCAAGATAAAATCATTCAAACTCCACTTAGGTCAAGTGGAGGTCGATAGCCGAGACATTACCAATACACTAATATTTAGTATTCAGCATTTTAATTTCTGAAAGAGGACTAGACTCCTGCAGCGACTGTGGATGCACTCCATTTGGCACTAAGAACACGAGAGGAGAGCAGAACTTTCATGAGGGACTCCATGTGGCCGCCAACACTCGACAACAACCATTTCATCGTTTAATTTTATTTAAATCTGACACATAATGTTATATTCTAACATGACATTATATGGCAAAGTCAAGGAAAACTAAGGACTAAAACTGAATACTAAATATTAAAATTTAATTCACGCCGATTTTTTTCTTTTTTTTTTTAAAAATACATTTGTATATAAAGTGTTACGAAGCAGAGCTGATATGACACTACTGTTATTAGTCACCTGAGAAAACAACCGCATGATACCAGTCCTGTCTCGCAGCGAAACGACGAGCTGCAGGAGGAGAAGCTGGGTTCTGTTTTCCTCCGTCTCTGGAAGGGGAGAGGCGCAGTAAACAAGTCCTCCGCCACGCTCTGCTGCACAGCTCTCTGGGAAATCAGCTCTGGCAGTTCGGGTGAAGAAGAGGATCCCACTCCACAGCGGAGCGGGGATGTGGGCTGTTTATCCATCTGCAAGGGTGTAGTTCTCATATGAGCGGTAGAGGAGTTGGTCACGACCCAAATGAGGGTCAGCGGACGGCCTCAGGAAAGAAAAATTACGATCTTGTTTGGGAATTAGTGAACCGGCACAATATGAACACTGAAATAATAGTTACAGCAGAATTACTGTGGTTAATATAGCATCCATACACAGTTAATATAGTGCGTTCACGTCCAGTACATGTGCAGCAAGCACACCTGCAAGGAGGCTGTGGTTCACTACCACTCCTAGATGAATGGGATATTATAGATGGTGCTGTAATTTTAGCATTTTCAACGTAATTATCAGATACGCTGTCTTTACTTGATTAGCATTTTTATTTACATTTATTCATTTAGCAGATGCTTTTCTCCAAAGTTGCTTCCAATGAACTCTATGTAGCGCTGTGAGCCCACACACCTTATTCACCGCGGTGACTTGCACTGCTAGATACACTACTTACACAGGGTTACTCATCCATACATCAGTGGAACACACTCTCTCTGTCACTCACACACTATGGGGGAACCTGAACAGCATGTCTTTGGACTGTGGGAGGAAACCAGAGCACCCAGAGAAAAACTCCTGCAGACATGGGGAGAACATGCAAACTCCACACAGACCCCATATTCTCTTGCACCACCCAGGTGTTGTGAGGCAGCAATGTTACTTGCCGTACCACCGTTACAAATGTTTGGTTTTTATACACTCGTAACTGTTCCACGTTAAAGCAAGGAACTGTCTGGATCCTCTACATGAGTGGCACTGAAAATGAAGCTGCATCACGGTGGCCACTGGGAAAATCTTTGACTGCATAATGAAGTCATGTTGCTGTTATTACGTAAATTTGTTCTACATTTCACCCAGTTAAGAATTATTTGAAAATCATTGCCAGTAATTGATTGAACAAAAGTGAATGAATATACACAAAGTATGAAAATGACAGGTCATGAAGGGAAGGTAACAGGGTTTAGGGTCGCCGGGCTAAGACAAGACTTTATTCAGGGTCACCACCAAAAACGTTTGGAAAGCACTGACTTACAGGAGAGTTGGTGGAGCTTCTGTAAAACATACTCACAAAGCAACAGGCTGGAGTGCTAGACACACACACACACACACACACACACACACACACACACACACACACACACACACACACACACACACACACACACAAGGCCAAGATGACAGCCCAGCCCATCTGTGGATGGCAATATTTGAAGTGAGCTGCTCTGAATGTTCCTTTGGAGTCAATAGGAATGTGGTTGGAGGTGAATGCAAAAGGGACATAAAAATGTAATGTGTTTCAGAGTGTAGGATAGTGAGGAAGCCCTTTATTGGGTCACTGGTGCAAGAGCCAACACCCGTCATGGACCGAATAGCTCAGCATGACACACAACGTCTGTAGGGTGAATCAAGAGCGCGTCAAATGAGCCTTTGTGAGAGCCCGCTCACCGAAGACATGAAACGGTACATGCTAGGGTCTACTGGGGTCCATTACTGAATTTTTTTTCTTAATAAAAAGAAAATCAATCACTTTGAAGACATCATATAGGCTCTGTAGGGAACGCTTTCTCTTGAATCAATGTCAAAGCACAACACATGAAATAAACCCTCAAGCACTGATGTGAGCCTTACAGAGACTTGAGACACTTTTTTTTTTTTGTTGGCGTTTCACTACTGCTTGGAATAAATCTCAGTTTTTGGATTTTTTTTTAAAATGGAGAATATGCTGACTAACCTGTGAGCAGCGCTCATCCAGTCCCACCAAAATCACACAACGCAACACTCATTTTGATGCAGATAGAGTACACTTCATGCATTGCACAGCTGAATTTCAAAATTCTCAGAAACCCCCTTGGGCTCCAAGGGCAGAAAACCCCAACGTCCCTGACTGTGAAACAGCAACTTCAATGGAGGAAATTTTAAGCAAGGCAAGCGCCTCGGTGCTCCATTCGGTGACAGCTCCTGAGATCAAGGCCGTGCAAGCAAAACACTTGGGGAAGGGGGGGGGGAGAGAAGCAGGAGAGCTGGAACTGTGCATGAATCGGCATCCTCATCAAGGTCTATGACAGTTCATCTGAACGAATGAAAAAGAAACTCGTGACACTTCTTTCAAGGAGGATGTTGAGACTTGAAGAGAACTACAACAGACGAATGCATTTCACATATACTAGACCACCTCTCTCCACCACGGATGTCAGGAGAATCAACATCCATGAAATGAAGATCAGCAGTTCTCAAAACACATCTTGAAAAATCAAGAGGAGCTCAAGATCTTGATTTTCCAGCATCCCAACGTGTTAAAGCGATGAGAAGAAAATGACCAAGGGATTTTGAAACAACAGGAAAGAGCCTGCTTTCAGGGAATTCCGAGGTCATGTTCCCCAAAATTTCAACATGATGTTATCTGACATGAAAAACTACACAGCAAACACCTATGTTGAATAAGAAGCAATTATGAAAGGTGTTTTCTTGTTAAGGAAGAAGCTGTGGTGCAACAAGAACTTCCAACAGATCACTGGGTAAACATGGGCAGCATCACACAAGTTTGCCTGACAGCAGGTTTGCTCCACCTCTCCCCCCAACCTCCATTTACTCATTTAGCTGATACTTCTCTTCAGAATTACTTATTATGTTTTACCCATTCATACACAGTTGGGCAATATTTAATAAGTTTGCAGTAAGTACTTTGTTCAAGGGTACAACTACAGCCTAGCCATGCCACATGGCATGCAACAAGGCTCTGTACTGGGACCAGTTCCACCTCTTTTCCATGCTCAGCTTGCCATCAACCCAAAATGTTTAAGAAAGTATGACCTTTACTTCCTGAAAAAGGGGTAAGATGGGAGGCAAAAATCAGCTGAAACTGGGCCAGTGAGGTGGTGGGTAAGACTGCTGAGGGTGCATGTTCCACCAAGATATATGCAGGTTCTGATTCCACTGATTCCACTTGCAAACATCCCAAAATGTCCTAGTTATAAATATGCAGTTGCAAAAAAGGTCAAATCTCTGAAATCGTCTTAGATACTTACTGGCTAAACAAAAAAATAATAATACAGATGCTCCTCTACTTACGATGGTTCAACTTACAATTTTCAAAGTTACGATACGTTTATCGGAACATAACGCCATCATTAGTCGAGGAGGATCTGTACTAGTACTACACTAGGACACTAAACAAGTGGTGTCCTGAAGGAATTAAAATGTAAAGATTGTGCAAAAAAAAAAAAAAAAAAAAAAAAAAAAAAATCCACGGCCTTAACGTCCTCTTCTATTTAGAGTGAGTTCAGAGCTACACCCCTACACTATAGTAAAGATGTCACTGTAAAATTTAACAAAACATAAGCATTCTAAGATCAAAAAAAGTTGAAGTACAAGGACACAAGTCCATTGATGATATCAGATTCATTCTGACCTTTTTTTACTGGGAATAATTT
Source organism: Scleropages formosus (assembly GCF_900964775.1). Classification (NCBI taxonomy): domain Eukaryota; kingdom Metazoa; phylum Chordata; class Actinopteri; order Osteoglossiformes; family Osteoglossidae; genus Scleropages; species Scleropages formosus. Next base: position 8,635,362 of record NC_041830.1, on the reverse strand, counting down.
GGATATGGCCATCAACAGATTAATCTGAATCGATGTGGGGTGTGCTTTTGCAAGCGACTAGTCAACAAGACTTATTCAAAGACTTCTTTGCTTCATTTTTATTTTTTTGGTCACTGACAAGGCTGATATGTTTCCTTTTAACATATTTTTGAGTAAATTTGTGGCTCCTACCCACCTAAAGAGGCAGAGACAGTTTTAACAGCTTTTTTTTCTTTTTTTTTTACTGTCAAATACTGTATTCCAGGGAATTTCATGGACTGCAATGAATACAAGATGCGATAAAGTGGCGAAACATCCCACTTTGTTCCGATTCCTAACCTCAAGCGGAGCACAGCCAATGTGCGTACTGACATTGAAGAGCGGTCAACTATTCCCCACACTGGGAGTCACCGCACAGTATTAATGGGAACTGAAATACCACAAACAAATAATTATTTGTGCATTTCTTGGAGATCTTGCACACTGGAGAGGATTACAAGGGAAAAAGTGCTTAGAGGTTGTAGAATTGGCCTTTAGCAGAGGAAGGAAATGGGTATTTAACAAGGTGGCCTCACATTCAACTCACACTATCTCCTCTGTTCAAAAAGACCACATTTGACCACAACAGTCAAACCAACTTGAAAGAGAAGCAGATACATTTTTCCGAATTCCATAAACATAATCTCATTTGCCAGGGCTTTTATCGCCCTTGAATGAGATGCCACTGGATGTCTCCCAGAGTGACTCTGCCAAATGCTAGTAAACGCTGAAGCAGCCATGTAGAGTCCAGAGTCGCCTCTAACCCACCAAATGTTTCCTTGCAGTTTTTCCAAAATCCAGTTGTTGCAATGAGATATTCAACTGTGTTTTTCTTTCTCATTAACATTTAATAAGACTGCTAGGGGTGAGAGTGCAGAAGTTATTTAAAACCAGCCACGAGAGCCTGAACAGAGATATTGGGTTGTACTAGGCCTCACAGTGCTCACCTCGACCTGGGTGCGATACGGAGGCAGCAAAGGGGGCTCTTTGGAGAAGTGAGAGGGCATGCTCAGAATCACCCCTAACTGGATATCTACCTACTTATTACCGTAATGACGAGGCCGTGATAGTATCCGCACGGTGGGAAGTGGGAAAGGGTGGAACGATATCACAGGTTCAGATGAGCTCTTCCGCTTCTTCAGAATAAGCTGGGGAACATAAACAACAGGACAGGAAATCATGGAAAAGTGCACAGTGCCAGACAAAATTGGGCTGAATGTAGAGCTGTAGACCAGACAGGGCGAGATCTCAGTAGGAAACCCTGACTGGGCAACACACACACACACACACACACACACACACACACACACACACACAGAGCTGTCAAACTGTACTTATCGAAAGTCACTTTGGAGGAATACATCTTGCAAAACAAACATAGAACTAAACTAAAATGTCAGGAACTAAAATATAACAGTGTATTGAAGGTTACAGGCAGTTGACCCAATAATGGTTTGATACAAGTTTCCAGTTTTTATAAAAAAAAAAAAAAAAACTTGTGCAAAATAATGGGATTGGCAGAAACAATTGAATTGCTATGCAAGAGCAGGTGATATTTACAGAGTGTTACAACGAAGGGGAGCAGTTCTAAAGGAGAAGAAACAAATATTTACATTAGGTTTGTAGTATTTGATCAACAGGCAGGTCAACGTTTGATTTGGATCCAACTGTTGGCATGTAAAAATGGGCCATGTGCTGTTAGAAGAGGGTGTAACACTTCAGAACTCATACTCTAGACGATACTTGTGGAAAAACTTTAGGCCTTAAGAATAACAAAAAAGTATCAATCACAGTAAATATAAACCGGCACAGTATACTCCCAAAACCCACTGCAAATCCAACAAATGAGACAAAAAGAAATTAACTCATGCTTTATGCATTAAAATTGGTTTTTAATTAAAAATGGATCACAAGGCAATCAAAGCAGTATTTTTCCCTATTGTAATATTACATACAGAAACCACAGTATCAATGATTTAGTTTTCTGTCACCAAAATAATATATTAGAATTATAATTAATTCTTTGGGAGTAGGAAACAACTTTTTCATATGGTGTATTTATTTCTGCATTTAACAATATTCACAGTTATATACATTCAAACCTGGTCATTCCAAAGACTCAAACCTCAAAAAAATTCAACTGAAACGTATCTGTAGCATATACCGTCTTAAAATTGAGAGGAGGAGGGAAAAAGGAAAAAAAAAAAAAAAAAGCTTACAAAAGCCAAAAATTAAATGACTCTTTTTAAAAATATGATTAAAGAAAATTTTTCACTGATATGAAAATTAAATAAGAATCGCTTTGATTAACCATAGGCACATTTTTAACCACATCAAGATGGCGAAAAGCTCAACTGCAAAGTTACTCTACACGTCAGCTTCTTAAGAATAACTCAAACTCCACCACCGGTATCAGGTCGATTACTGCTGTAAACAGAAAGGCTAAGTTTGTAATTTGCATGTCCTCGGCCAGCATTCATTCATTCATTCATTCTGAAGTTTGATGCAAACAATCAACAAAAGGATGTTACAAATATTCTAAACACCCGGGAAGTAAAGTTAGCACATTTCTCCACGACTGCTTTGACAGCGTTTTCTTCTTTGGCGTGTGCCATTCTTCCAAAGCCAAAAGCTAATCAACTTTTGCTGCGCTATTGCTCCATAATTTCCTCCAGCAGGAATATAAAAGGCATTTTATCTCAATCAACCCCGGTTATCCAAGGTGGAGGGAAAAAGAATGAAATCAAAAGTATCAAGTGAATAAAACTCAAGTAGTAGGCAGGGAAAAGGAAATGAGACGTGTTCCCAAAACACACGTGTTTCTCGGAGTCCTCTCAATCCCATTCGCACGGGGGACAAGGGAGAGGATATAAACTTGTCGTTTTGGGAGGTCACCACAGCCTTACTGTACCTGCTTCTGCGGTCCTTCACCGGCGATAGGAAGGAGGACACGGCGGAGGTAAGAGCACTGCACACCCTCCACATTGCCAAGGCAGCAGAAACACTCGGGGAAACGCAAAGATAAATCTCATCGCTGTCTGAGGAGCCTCGATGGGTCTAAAGGCACCAGAGATGCATTAATGACTGAAACCTTTACTTGCGATTTCCTGAAACCACAACAATTAAATTATTGCTGTACTGATGTTTCGATTTTGCTCCATTAGTAAAAATTATCCTCTACTGGTGCGGCATGGAGTATATAGTGTTTTTTTTTGTTAGATGTCCACACTTGGACACTTGTTCTGAAGAGGTTTAAATTATGTCTTGGTTGAGGAACAGGGTGCTCGTGTTTTTGAATAATGAGTCCCCTCGGGCTGGGCACGGTATTTTTAGGTCGCACTCTCCTGTTCGCTGCTGGAGAGAAAACAGAAAGACAAGGTGACCTGCTTTCACGATGATCGATTACCCTGCCCCTTGCAGCTTTTCTACAAAAAATAAAAACGCTCTCAAACCGTCGTGCGATCTGGCGCACCTCGCCCTCTTAGGTGCAAAACTGTGATGTCTTCCCAAAGTTGATACTCAAACTTTGCTCGCTTGAGCCACCCGTCTCGGAGAAACGTGCGCTGATGTCACCGCACTGCGATATGTTGCAAGGCAGAAGTTGAAGATTATGAAGCTCAGGGTCAGTTCTGTGAGCTGTCCATTACCCCTCTACCTGCCCCACTCCTATTCCTTGCAACTCCTAAATTCCCATGTGAAGGATGCAGCTGGTGTCCTCAGTCTGCCTCCAGGGGCAAAGTTTCTCCTTCTCCTGAGGCCAAGATTGCTGGAAGACATTCATGAGTGCCAAGTACTTTGTACTCATCTCCCCACCCCTTCCTCGACTGAGCGGCAGCCTTCGTCGGGAACGCTCCTGAGCTCATAATGATGCGTTCAGCAGCTTGGTTGATCTGTTCGGGTAGTTGATGGCCAGACTGATGGCAGCGATATTCTTCAAGGCCTGAGAAACAGCGAGAGAAACACACACACAAGAGCAGAGTCGATCACAAAAGGGATTTGAACACACCACATATGAAAACAAATGGGGCTGTGTCAGTGAAACTACCGGCCAATGCCACGTGAGCCAGCTCTCCGACAACCATGTGACACACTCCGGTTGCTGAGGAGGACTCTCGCTTGGCCATGAGCGGTAACAAGGTAATTAGAAATGCATTAGTCCCCAACGCAACACACACTAAAATAAGTGGACTGCAGAGGCTGGTGGGAATCCATGCCAAGATTCATTGTCGTTCGAGAAAATCACAAGTGTATGAAGGTTGACTGTCAAATGTTGACAGTGAAGGTACTGTACGCGTCCTGTGTGTCCAGCAGCTGTGCAGTGATGGGGAACTCAAGGTCAATGCTTTGAGTGTACACAAGTAGTAGCGCCACTTCTTGTTTAGAACTTCAGTTGTCACACTTAACCGTTTAAGCCCTATTCTGCGATGGTGCCAGAAAGTGACGTTTCATCAACTGCGTGACAAAGATATGTCATTGAATTTTATGGAAATCTCAGGAAAAGCGGTCAAGAGACTTCTGGAATCGTCAAGTGATGAGGAGAAAAAAAAAAACTACTGAAAGGAAAAGGCCCCCAACCTTGAGGAGCCTTCACATGTGGAATGACGGACAGCCTCAAAACTCTTCGATCAACCTACGTAATTAGGACACTGGATGTCGAACCCACTCTACAAAAGCTCTATGCTCATATCATAAGCCATAATGCACAGTTTTGGTGAGGCATACCATGCATTTCTAAGAAAAAAAAAAATTATGTGACGCCATGGCCGGTCATTCTCCTGCGCTTGTTTTTGGCACTTCGATGCGCGAAGGAGGTTAACGACCGTGTCGGCTGAGCGGATAATATATTGTCATCGAGCAGAAAACGAGCATTTAGAACTTCAGAGCGTATCCTCACCAGTTCAAGACCCTGGTTTCTAATTAAAGAAGATAAGGCTTTCTCAGAGTGGTGCTGTAACTGAAACAAGTGGAACAGGAAATAGATTTAAATGATTACTGGCTGAGAGAATGACAGAGGCTGCAGAGAGAGCGCCAGTAAAGTTGGGCTTCTTGTCTGCAAAGCCAGCGGTGAAACGCTGGAATGGAAATGGACTAAAGAAGTTATGGGATACCTGGCAAGCATCTAAGGTCAGAACCCATGTGAATGCAGAAAGACCATTTGCAGCAAGAAGATGGAAACTCATACCTGTGCTGTGTGGTTCAGCAGTTGTTCGCTGGTGGTCAGTGCCAGCAGGTACTCCTGCAGGACACCTTGCTCCTGCAAGACAAAGACCAAAACATGGAATCACATTCCTCCTGACTAAACAAGTCATATAACTGACTCTCAGTGGATCAGTCGGTATTTAAGGTCACCGACGTGTCAGGAAGCACTTGGGTACAGTATATGGTGGTGAGGTGAAAATATCACTGTTACACAATGCAGTCAAGCATTCAGCTGCAAGGGCTGATGTACATTTGCTGTATAGTTACTCATTTAGCAAACGCTTTTCTCCACAGCGACTTATATCTAGAACCTAAGGAAAGGTGCATTTTACAACAGGCAAAGAACTCCAGACAGGCTCTTGTGGAAGCACTCCCTTTGTCCAACATCACCGTTTTCGTCAGTGCACGTTAGTGTAGGCTGCGCACACAATTGGCAGGAAATACAAACATGATCAAGAGCGATGTGGAAGTTTGAGGCAGGTCGGAGATCAGGAGAGAAGGGGGTCCGAAAGACCCTTTCTTGAAAGTTGAACGGGATTCAGCTGCTCCGAGAGACAGAGGCATTTCATTCCACCACATCGGGACCGCAACCGAGAACCTGTGGACTTTCCATTTTGGACCTTGAGAAGTCGGACCGCGCAAGCAGCCAGAGGTTCGAGAACACGGCGCTCCGGCGGGGGCGAAGGAACTGGTTGGGTCCTGTAGGTACCGGGGCGCCAGATCCTCGCGTCTTGCAGACCGTAACGAGCGTGTTCAATTTGCAACTAACAAAAGGTTATCTGCACACTTCCCCAACACAGCGAGAATGACACTCGCTGGCAGCGAGAAAATGAAAAGCACATAAGCAGCTGCCCAAAGCTAATTAGCTAATAACTTCAGCGAGCAGGTACTGTAAACATCATACATCTTGCAAATGAACACTGATGCACTCATCTCCTTGCAGGGATTCCCTGCGGAGAACAAAGCTGCCAAATGAACGCGGCGGTTTTCGTTCAAACTGGTTCCGTCACTCAGATTGGCTCAACCTGAACTTTTGTTTTTATTCAATTTACCCCGATGGAAAAAACAGTAACGCGTAAAACACGCCCCGTAATGCGGCCCTGCAGAAAAAAAAAAGGAAGAAGAAGAGAAAAAAAAAAACCACTACGTACCAGCGGATTGGCCGGTCTTGAAGATCACACAAGATGCTAAACCACATCCTGTAGCGGAGAAGAACGAAAAGGAGGTGCGCGGAGGGTAACGCGCTACGGAAAGATGGTATTTCCTGTGCGCCAACCAAATGCGCACGTATTCGTGACAAGTCCCGGGTTTGTCACACACGCTTTCCCCATTTGCGACGTACGGCTGAAACGTTTTTGCAGCTTCAAGGTAAATTAGAGCCCCCTGAGCCAAATGCGACTAAAGAAGCTCTCTGAAGCAAAACAGTGTGTGCACTTTATTTACTGATTTCAGTAATAACACTATAATATAAACTAGGGTGTACATTATGTATAAAAGTGTCCAAGCGTTATTTCTACTTCTTCAGCATTTAAGCTAAACTACAAATGACTTTTTTTTCCCCTCACCAAGATTATAATAAACTGGATCCCCCCCCCACCCCCTTTTTTTTTTTTTTTTTTTTTTGAATTATCCTCAATGTACCCATGTAGGGTTCACTAGGAATTCGGAACTGCTTCACACTCTCACGGTATGAAACGCTGACCCTTTCGTAAGCGCTTATGCTTAGAGAGTAAGTACGAGTTTGCGTAGCTGCGCACGTGTTGCTGCGTTGGGCCGGCGGAGAAAGGCGACGACGCTCCGCTCTTTAGCGGGAGGGGAGCTGGGTGACGACACGGAGCGAGGAAAGCCGGCAGATAACGTTCAGAAGTGGAGCGGAACGAGGAGATCGGAAAGAATCCGACGGAGTCCCGACGTCTCACGTACCTGTGGCCGCATCATTTTCCAGACAGCTTTCATATTTAAATATTTCAAATATCCCAATATTCACATTTCAGCTTAACATTCAACCTGCACGATTCAAATGAGTTCTAAAATACCTCGTCACCTTTTTTGGATCTTCTTGGCCAGAGCTGCATGACCATCCCTGCTAAATACTGTAACCTTTTGCCCTTGAGTTCTACTATGTAGGGATATGTACTGCCATGCGTGTTTCCTTTGCCTACTGTTTCTATGCACTTTTGTTCCGTTCTGTGGATAATTCGTTTAAAAAAAAAAAAAAAAACCAAATGTTCCCATGGACATGGAAAAACTCATTATGTACCAACAAGTGATACTGAGCTTTACTGCGAAACGAACCGAAACGCTGCAGCTCAGAAAGTTCCTGCTGTGTGACACACAGCAAACGCACTAAATGGTGCGACGTCGCGAGCCGAACTCTGTGATTCACATCTGCACTCCGGCTCTTCGAGAGATTGAAACGCATCGTGAAATGCGCTGACTAACGCAACCTCGCCGATAACGCAACCATGCAAAGGCCGTTCCCCCCCCACCACCATTCTATGCGTCACCGGGGGAGTCTCTGCTGCATCCCAGCATGCCGCTGCAAGAAATCGCGCCGACGTGCGTCTCGGCATCCGGCAGATCAGCAGTGCCCCCTATTGCTCAACCACATCGTCCTTCTGCGGACTGTGCGTTTCCCTCCAAAGACAAGGCCAAACACGCATCAACCTCAATCCCCAAAGTCACGCCACTCTCCATCTCCGTTGTGACTGAACAAGTTATGCCCTTTGCTGGGAGGGAAGAAGGGAGGGGAAAAAAAAAAAAAAAAAAAAATTTTATATATATATATATAAATAGAATAGCGTGGGGGTCTTTAAAGCGGCTAAAAGAGGCAGAACACACTTCACCCAGCGGCTGTATAAACAAACAGGCTCCGCCCACTCCCTCTTGTCATTCATTAAGAGGTAAAAGGTGCACCTCAGCACAGACTGCCTGGCGTCAGCCTTAGGTGGGCGACCGCTTGCCTCCGCGCTGAAATATTGATGCGCCAGATTGGTTGTTGCTCGCAGATGGCCGGCTCCCGCGCGGAGACGCAGATCGAGCGGGACGGCGTCCAGATGAAACGCGCGCGTCTCTGTGTGTGTGAGGAGATTACTGACAGCTGAAGATGCGGGTTTGAAAAGCGCAACGGTCTGAAGCTCGACTGTGCTTCGTTTTAAAGGATGATCGACTAAACACAGCAAGTGAGCATCATCTTTAATTTAAATTAAAAAAAAAAAAAAAAAAAAAAAGAAGAAACTGCCTTGTGGAGCTGATATTTATTGGGGTCAAGTGACCACATTCAGACAGCAGATGGAAGGTCTTTCAACCACTTCATCAGGACTTGGGGAGATGTAAACATGGCCAAATTTCGGTGTTTACTCAAGCCACATGTTTCTCTCATAGAGCACAAAATTCATTCACTTACACAGAAGCACACGATGCGAAAAGAGCACTGTGTGTGGATCTGAGCCAGAATTGTATTGGGAATGTAGCACAATTTGAGAGCTAATAAATCTTTTAAAATTCCATTTAAAGAAGAGAAAATAATTTAGCGACGACCTAATCTCACAGCGACAATGAATCTTCCTTTCGCATTAGCGATCGTCGTATGACTGCGTCTCGTGGAAAATATTATGTGAACAGATGCTGCGATTTTTCCCTCTTTCGAAATGTGGTCAGTTAAAGTACTGCACTGATGGTTATACAGTTATATTTGAAAAATAGCTTTAATCTTCCGGCTGCGCTGTCGCTGCAGGCCCGTTAAAGTTTTTTTTTTTTTTTTTTATTTAAACCAAAGATATGCACCAAAAATAATTGCTCCATATGAAAGTGAAATGAACACAGCTTAATGGCTGAAATGGTTTTGTGGGAGCTTTTCACTCATTCGACATGGTTTTTTTCCAAAAAAACAAGTGTGCAGGAAGATGTGGGCGGTAATGGGCCTCGTGATACTTGCTACCTAGTGGGAGTTAATAAAGTCATTTGCCTGGTGGCCTGCCTGCTTGCTTGTCTTAACAGGAGAGCAATATTAACCCGTTCCACCCCATCTAGCTCACGATGTTACAGATCTTTCTTCTTTAACTTACCTTTTCAACTGTGAAGGTGTGTAACAGACTGCAGGAACTAACATGCTTGCTGAGTGGGCCAAGCCCAAATGACAGGGGAACTAGTGGGTGGGAAAAGGCCTGATTCTTCAGAGTTACCTACAATGTTGAAACCCATTTATACAGCTTTTAATATTTAATTTTATCGATTCTTGGCAAATACCGCACTACAGCAGGAGGTGTGATTTAAACCCCGGTCGTTGAAGAACAAAAGTGTCAAGCCCAACCGCTACGCCACCTGCTGCCTCTGATGTATTGCAAAGGATGTGGAGCACAGTTTTGTGTTGTGGTCAGAGAGAATCCAAAGAGCCAGCCACTCCCCTAGCGCCACTCTGGATTCTTACACGTGTGCTTGGGGGACATGGAAAAGGGCTGGGAGGTGACTGGCTGTACTCACGATGGCTTTGGCTTCGGCGACGAAGAACAGCTCGGTGAGGGCGCGATGCAGGGGCAGCAGCACGGCCGCGCTGCTGGGGTCGGGACTCAGCCCGTCTTCCATGGTGCTCAGGAGCCGCCAGAGCGGGCGTAGCAAGGTCAGGTCGCAGCTCCTGCGGGAACAAGCGTGCAGAGAAAACATGCAAATCCCCTGCATGCAAACCATCTTGATGATCGCGCGAGGACCTCCCTTGGGCCCATTTATGCAAATGCTGTGCCGGTTGCTTTTGCATGTGTGGCGCTGCTCGGTATTGTGCATCAAGCCCCTCCAGCAGAGCACCGACCAATCCAAAACAATGGATCAGATACACGTTCAATTTATTGTGATTTATATTTTGTCGATTTCAATCTAGATCCTCCATTATTGATATGTAAATTAGCATAAGTGTGATAATTCCTTTACATGGCAAGCTCTTACATGCTTTCTGCAAAGTAATGCAAATGTGCTTTTCAATACACAAAGTAATGTTTCATGCATCTATGACCACAGAGGTCACCCGTAGTACGCAACACATGTAGCGTCTCAAGGCAGAAACCAAAATGATGCACAGAAGACTCCGGAAGGCCTCACCGCTGAGAGGGACAGTGCAATATCCGCAGCAGTAAGTGGATAGCCCTCAGCCGCTGGTTTCCCGTTTGCCGACAGGCCACGCCCACCTGCCACTCCCAGATGTCGGCCAACGGCAGATGGCTAAGAGCCCTCGCGTCGGCTAACATCTGCTTCAGAATCTCAAAACCTATCGAAGAAACGGAAAGGACTTCAGTCGATATGTGGATGGACAAACTGGTATCTCTGCAGGTATTTTCAGAGGATGCTCAAAATTTTCCTTTTCATCAGGAGAGGAACAGTATTTGCTGGAAACATTTTATTACAGCATAAACCCTCCTTAAAAGCTAAGACCTTGATTATATTCATAGTGTAAACCAGGGGTATGCTGGGGGATACAAGCTAGATCACTGCAAATGAAATAGTTCTTAAATGTGTAGAAAATAGTGGCTATTGTTTAACATCCATCAGAAAAACAGTTCTAAGCACATTTGTATCATGAGAGGAGCAAATATCTCAACAACCAAGAAAACTAGGTAAGATTTTACATTTTTCAGACGGAAAGGAGTTTACCTGCTGCTGGACAAAAGTACAGTGGCTCACAACGCTAAGAAGAACATGGTAGGTCAAGTGCAGTATCGATGATGTACTGTATGTGTGTAGCGATTGGTCCCTCACCTGTCTGGAATCTGCCCCGATGACCCCCGGTCACAGTAAACTTGTACCCCCACTCGGTGTTGCTCATATCAGAAACGAACCTATAGTACAACGTATCACCTGCAAAAACACAAAAAAATAAAGATTACATTGGAACAAAAATTTTAACTATTCAAATTTTCAAAAATTACAGAAATGACAAAATCCCTAAAAGCCTTAATATCCTTAGTCAATGAAATTGCACATACTTGAGTCAACTACAGTACACCTCTTGCGTGCTTAAAAGAGACAGCTTTTTCATCCAATGTGCTTTACTACAATGGCTTTTTTAACTAATTTTAGGACCACAACGGGAAACTTATTCACTGCTTACTGTGTGTTTCACTCTGCAAAGCATGTTGACAAGGTTTCTTCTGTAACAAAACCAACTACTGTACATCCTTCCTGTCGCAATGACAGTCTCAGCCAATCACAATGTAGATGGCGTGGTAAATTAACACAACAAACAGATTCAATACAAAGCAAATATAAGCTGTATATTATTAAAACTATTCCAATATTTAAAAGCTGTTTAAATCAAAGTTTCTCCTCTTGTGGTTTACAAGCTGGAGTGCAAAGGTGACACTGACTGTCCAAAAATTACTCACTCTTCTGGATAATTCATGCCAATGATTTAGAATTCAATCATTTTGTTACTAATAGTATAAAATATTGTATTATAATTGTAATTCTACAGAGAGAGTGTGTTCCACTGGTGTATGGATGAGTGGCCCAGTGTAAGTAGTGTATCTAGCAGTGTAAGTCACCACGGTGAATAAGGTGTGTGGGCTAGTAACACTACATAGAGTTCATTGGAAGTTTCTTTGGACAAAAATTTTGGATCCTAAACTTCCTCCCCCCATAAAAATGTTACCAACTACAAATTGTTGGTACAAATATTGAAATATGATGGCATTATAATTGGTAGGGAGAAAAACATTTAGGTAATTTTGCTAACATTTTTTGTCTAGGAACCAATTATTTTTTTCAAATAACAAATAATGGTAAAGTGATCTGCCTAACAGGGTGAGTTCTCAGAATTAATTAACTCCGTTAGATGAGGAACGGAGGTACAGAAAGCTCACCGGGAATTTCGAAGTCGGTCCACTTCTGAGGGGAGCCACTAAAGCTGTGAAGGTCCTGCTGGAAGTCACTACTACTGGCCATGAGCAGCTCATCACAGCCCTCTTCCGTGTAGCATCGTGAGTCAAACTTGACTGACAGGTATATTGCTCCAGGGATGTGGACCTTGTCCTGATTTGGACAACAAGTTATTCCAGTGAAGAAAGTTTCATGTATATCAAATAATGACATCATTTAAAGTCCCAGCTGTCAAATTGCTGGCGCCGAAATTCTCCTCGCAGTCGTTCTGGGAAACTTGGGCTATACTAAAGCCGCCGCATTGCTCTGGAGCACCTACCTCAAAGTTGGTGTTGTTCTCGTACGGGTGCTCGGACTCTCGGACCTGCACGGCCGTTCCTGGCTCTTCCATGAACTGGCACGCTGTGAGGGACAGGCTCCTCAACATGCTCTCACTGCAGCCTTTCAGCACATTGTGCAGGATCTGAACAGGTCACGAGAATACACAGCTTGGTAACAATCAAGAACCACCTAGGGACCTTTTCATCCCTCAGCCACCATCAGCAGATAAACCTAAAGTACTGGATTGCCATAGCCTCTCACCTTCTCCCACATATGCTTTTCCTCCAGCTGCATAAGCATATCCAGGATATAGGCCATGTGCGAGGCGCCACTAAGCTCCAGCATGTCCTCGTTCATGGGCACATCTCCGGGCCAGTCGGCCAGCAGCGAGGCCAGAACGTGGCGGGCGTACAGCACGCTGATGGCCTCGTTCACCTTGAACAGGTACTGTCGCACGGCCTTGTTGCTGCGCGCATCCAGCTCCTTGTGGAGCAGAGCAGAGCTCTTGGTGCGCCGCTGCTTGGCGTAGCTCATCTGCAGTTCGCTCTCCGTGTTGGTTATCAGTTTCTGAGTGACTAGGTTGGTCTCCTCCGTGGCCTTCTCACAGCGGCTTGGCTTTGACTGGATTGAACAGGGGTAAAGCGCTACAGGTCAATGTACACACTTTGGGGAAAACAGGAATGCCCTGTTAGAACAGCTTCCAGTAGGGGGGTGACCAACCATGGCTTTTTCTGTCAGTCACAGGTTTTAAAATATATTTCTATACTCAGATTTACATCTTAACTCCTTAAGTAAGCAATGCAAGCAAGTTACATCTTACATCTTAATTTTCTGAAAAACAAAGCACTGACAAAGACAGAACTGAAGTCCCCAAGGACTCTCAAGGATGATGTTTGGCCATCTTCCGTTTAGCAGAAACACCCACCACACATGGGATGACAATCATGTCCGTGTCCACAGCCTTGGCACTTCTCTCGTCGGAGCGCGGACGCTTAGAAGGCTGCCACTTCTGTGCCAGCGTGCGGATCGTCTCATCCGTCTTTATAACGTTACCGTCGAACCTGGAATAGAATGTGTTCAAGGGTCTGAAACCACTTGAAGAAGTCCCATAGCAATATAAAAGGGACTGAGCATCTAAAAAGGGGGTCGCTTACAAACACCACAAAATAATACCCTAGTAATGATGCGTAAAGGCCTACAGCAGTGCCAGCAGCTGCACTGTGGCAGGATTTTATAAAGTGTGGTTTCTCTGAAAGGGAAAGTTGGGGCTTTGTCTATCTTGATTACCTCTTCTGGACCTCCAAAAAGAAAGAGTCAGTTCGCTTCATCTGCAGCTCATACATTGCCCGCAAGATGTGCAGTGGAGCATTGAGTGCGTCATGGGTAATCTGTATAAAATTAAGCAGGATTTAGATGACCAGAGCCAGCTTCAACATGACACAAAGCATTCTGGGAAACAGGAGAAAGACCTTTCAGAAGCCACTTAAAAATGACACACCTGGAAGCAGATCCTAGTCTCCTCATCCAGGCCCTCCAGTGGGTCAGGCTTGTTGGGGTCCAGGTCATCGGCGCAGCAGCTAGAGTGGTCCGAGTCTTGCTCCTTCTCCTGCTCGCGATCGTAGAGCTCAGTCTCGGACCCCTCGGCCATGGAGTGAATCTCCTTCTTGGAGGAGTAGAGCATTATGGACAGGATCTCCAGGTCTCGCAGCAGCCACATCTTGCTGAAGCCTGTTCCTTTGCTGCACTTCTTCACCAGTAGCTGAATGAGGCCTGACTTCTGAATGGCCGCTTGAGCTTTCTCCACGCCGTGTACCTGCAGGTAATGAACAGGACGTCCTCGGTTCAACATCATAGAAAGTCACACCTTTCCTCCTCGCCTGTCTGTTATTACTTGTATGTGCTAGAGACATCAGCAACAGATATATACAGAAGTCTACTCAAAAGAACCATTGGAACAATCAATAAACATTTTCTAATTATTATGCTATTTTTTATGTAGTTCATGCTTTTATCCAATGTATAAAAGGAAGATTAAAAAACTTAAGGGAGATGAGGTGCAAAATAAATGATTGAAGAGAAACTGAAAATAAGAAAAGTGAAATTTACATTTACTCATTTAGCAGTCTTTTTTTTTTTTTGTCAAAGCATCTTACAATGTTAAGATATTTACAATTATTTACTGTTTTATACAATTGGGCAGTTTACTGGAGCAATTTTAGGGCACCTTGCTCAGAGGTGCTACATCCGGAGGTGAGAATTGAACCCCTCGACCTTTGGGTCCAAAGGAAGTAGCTCTAACCACTATGCTACCAACTGTCCAGTGTGGGAAATAATGTGAAGCTTAATGAAGAAGCACCATCATGACGACCCTCCATAGCTCAAATCAGATTTGAAATGAACCCTATAAAAATGAAGACTCACCTTGAGGGTATTGTAGAGGCCCTTGAGGGCCAGAGACAGAACCCAGGTGGCTTCGACTGCTTCCTGGGCACTGGTCTCCATGCTGTTCTGCAGGAGGTGACTCGAGATGGCTGTGAAGTGGTCTAGGTATCGGCACAGGTGGGCCTGCGTCGATGCCCCTTTTTGACCGTCAGGCTGGACCAGCTGGTAGTCTTTCACTGCCAAGAGAAAAGGCAGAACAGCGGTTATGCGTGAGCCGCGGTTTGATCTGATTAAGTAAAACACTCGGGCGGTGGCCTACCGGTCCTCCTCTTGCGGGTCCGGACGTCGACCACAGCAGCCCGATTCTTCTCGGTGAAGTGCTTCAACAAGATGACGTGGTGCTGCTCGTTGGCGTTGTCAATGAAGATGGAGTGAGATCCCATGCACAGTACCTGAAGGGCAGCAACAAAGGGTTTCGCCTTAAAAAAAAAAAAAAAAAAAACCCACACACCACAGGAACAGGGGAAGAATCTTAAGGGCCCTCCCTGGTAAAGTGGTCAAAATGTACCTCTGGGAATCCCACAAGCACCAGCAGGGTGAAGAGATTTGAGCGCTTGAGCTGACGGGGCAGCTGTTTAATGCAGTGGTCGGTAAAGGTTGCAATAACGGTAGACCACTGCGTGGAGGAGTTCAGGTCCTGCAGGATATCAGCCACGGAGCACGCCCAGTCTAATCCAATGCGGCTGCAGCAAAAAAAAAAAAACATTAAAAAAATTACATGGAGCAACAGAAAAACATCTTATGCTTCAGGCAAAGAAAACCGAGGAGTCATATGAACCAGATGTCCAGACAGACAAGGTAAATCCTGAGGACTGCTTCACAGTTATTCGTCAACACAAGACCATGAAGGGCCAGCTATGTCAAAAACATAGAATAAGCTTAACAACAATTTGTTGGATGCACAATGTGGACATTTATGTAATGTAGGATGAGACTGTTGTACACAGTGGTTCGGACCATCCGCCTGGGGAAGAGATGAGTACCAGGTGCAGCCAATGAAGCTCCGATTATTGAACTGAACTTCGGGGCGACAGTGCAATGATACGAGCTTAGATTTGTTGATTTGTTGCATGTGATTTATGTTGCAGAAGAAAATTTGTTTTATTTATAGAGGAAAAACATGGTTTTCTTGGGGAAAAAAAAAAAAAGAGACTTACAATATTAAACTATTTACAATGATCTACCCATTTTTTTGCAGCAGGGTAATAATGTAGTTCATTATATCAATTCAGGGTAAGTGCTTTGTTCAAGGGTACTACAATAGGAGGTGGGATTCACACCTGGGTCCCTGGGGTCCAAAAGTGGCAGCTCTAACCACCAAGTCATTTTCTGCCCTGAAGTTGCAGTTTATGCATTGCTGGGGTAATTTTATAATGAACTTCTCCTTAGGGCCAAACTGTGCCACTTGTCTCCTAGTCACTTCTGGACCGGACACACGTCTGTCACAAGCACCGATGCTGGCAGGCACTGTTCTTTCATCGTGAGCAAGACTTACAGTAGTACTTTGTGTGGGCAACACTGCTTAGGACTTTGGGCTTGTTTCCCATGTCAGTCCATGTCCTCACCTGTCCAGACACACAGCCCCTAGACTAAAAAGGAGCTGAGTGGTTTTCCAGCCCTGCGTCTCCGGTGCGCCCTCCCCTGGGGCCAGCAGAGCACATCTGTCAGCCAGGGCCTCGGTGACGGCCGCGTCGGCGTCTCCAGGGGAGATGCGGAGCAGCAGCTGCCCCAGGAGGCCCAAAGTCAGGTGGTAGGTCTCGTTCAGACAGCCGGCGTTGGAGACGACCACGCGGAACAGCAGCGGGAGAATCGGGCTTAGGCTCTGCAAGGACATGGTGCAGCCCTGTGCACAGTACAGAAATGGTGGGTGGAGGGGTCAAAGGTCACAGTCTCTTTTATATGACCAAATCGTGAGCGGTTAGACATGAGACGCTGCCATTAACAAAGGAACTGACCAAATTCCCCAGTTGAAAACCACTTACGGATAACCGTTTTGCACTCTCAAGCACAGTATTTCAGCACGTATTTCCCTTTAGAATTTCTCCCTAGTTTTACAGCTCCCAGCTGACCCCACCCTTATATTTACATGTTTTAATTTATCTTACACTCCTCTCCAAAGTGCTACAATTTTTTTTTTTATTTTTTTTTTTTTACCCATTTAAACAGTTGGTATTTCCTACTGTATAAATTCAGGGTAAATACCTTGCTCAAGGGTAGTACAGCGGGAGCTCTAAGCACTATGCCACCTGCTGTCCCTTACTGACCGAATCGCCCAAGAGCCTGTAAAACTGCAAGTTACGTTGTTCACTTTGCACGGAACGGTCTTCATGCTGAATAAATTATGGCGAATGAATTCAATTAAGTGAGATTTCAGCGAGGGGGTTACAGCTCACTTGTTTGGCGGGAGGTAACATGGCTGCCAGCAGTCCCAGGATCCTTTCCCGGGAGCATTCCGCAAACACGTGCTCCTGAAGAGGCTGCTTGGTCGCCTTCTCCTCCTGGTCTCTGGAAGAATCCGGGCTGTCCGAGTCCGGTGTGACCGCCGTGTCTGTGCCCACCTCAGAACCTACGACGGCACCGACCTCTTCATCTCAAGAACTCGGACGGACAAAAAAGCCAAGGTTCGAACGAACGGGGTAACGCTGCGACATCGTCAAGAAGAGAAGTTGGGAAAGAGCACCACTTCACGCCTGGGACGCTGGACTGCTCACGTACCGTGAATAACAGGGGAAAGAGCGTCCTCGCTGGACACAGATGGGGTCTGACTGAGTGTTGTGGAGTCAAGCGTGTCCTGGAACACCAGTCGCTTCTTCCTTTCCTCCTCTCCTCCTTCAGCAGTTGGGGGGAGAGCGGGAGCCAAGGGGGCGTCTCCCTCACCCTGCAGACCCGTCTTATAGAAATAAGAACAAGGAGTTGTTCAGTCGACCCAAAGTGCACTCCTTCATCGCCAAAGGAAAGTCACACGGTCTCTATCACATATTAACTAACGCGGAGCCAGATTTCCCGTTAGCTACTGCGGGCACAGAGGCACGGAAAATGTTTAGGGCCTACAAAGAAGGGGGAACAGAGAAAGAAATAAAAAGCAGGAAAAATAAGGAAGAAGAGAAATTTAATGCAACTAAAACACAATTCCGGAACATCTAGTTTCTTCAGCCTCTCCATCGTGTGGTTTAGCACAGGAATAGTTTAAAGCGCATTGCGTCATTTGATGTAATTCAGCTGGCGTTTACCCCACTTTTTTGCACATTTCAGGGTAAACTGCCCAGAGGCTACAAACATCAAAACGGGGGGTGAAAAGACAACACAGGACTTCCAGCGTGATTTTCGGTTGGGTTTCAACCAATGCAGCTTTTTTGTTGCGACGTGCATGGACATAAAGGGAAGAAGCAGGGTATTCATTGCGCACATCTGTCTTTGCTTTTAATTACTCTGATGCCTTCTGTTCACGAAGGGATGCGTTTGGCCAACTTCAGCAAGCTGCCATAGTTAACGTGCCGGCAGGTCCAAGCGCAGTCTATTTACAGGCCCCATCACGCTGGGATGCAGATTGGCAAGCGCCTGGGGGGAAAGGAGGGGGCTGCAGACAGATTTGGGGGCAGCGTTGCGGGTCACCTTGTCTCTGGGGGGTTGCGGTGAGCAGACGGCGGCCGTGCTGGCCGGTGGGGAGGACGTCTCTGTAGCGCTCAGCTCCTGGCTGGATGCGCCGCCCTCCAAGCTGCGGTGGAGCGGCTGGCTTTCGGAGGCAGACTCGCTGGGTGAGAGCAGCGACAGCAGAGCAGAGGCCTTCAGACCTGCTCCATCAGGAGGGAAACAAAAGGTGTTCAAGGTTCAGCGTCACATCACGTGCACCACAGAAAGACACAAATGTCTAAGTGGGTTGCTCTCGTATGAGCAGGAATGCTGACCTCTGCCCTTTTGACCTTTCAGTAGGCAGTCGGCGATGAGTTCCGAGCAGCGGGTCTGCAGGGCTGCCGCCATGCTGAGCACACCCGGCTCCAGGGTCTCGCCATCCAGCTCCCGCTCGCTCGTTAGGTCAGAGGCGTAGAGCGCCAGGGCGGCGAACAGGAGCCACGCGTAGTTGTGGATGTAGGGCTGGATGAGGCGGTGGCGGTCGCTGATGCGGATCGTTACCATGGGGTACACCGTGATGCGGTGGGTTGGCAGATGGCTGGGAGTAGAACACCAAGGTGAGGCGAAATACCGCGTTGTCGCAGGACAGGTGTGGAAAAGGGTATGAGGCACTACGTACCTGTCGGGGTATTTCTTCGCGTTGTAGCAGCCGAAGCAGAGGTCGAAGTCCTCGCACACATTGCAGTTTATCCTGCGGCCCACAATGAGGCCCTGGCAGTGGTCGCAGGCATATTCCATGTTGACCATCTCGTGATCGTCCTCGTGACCCTCAGGTTTGGCGCCACCTGGGTTCAAGGGCAAAAAATGGGAGGTTCCGTGGGTTGCGGCTGCTGCCACTGGACTACTCTGGAAACGCCCACATGGGGACGGGAGGCCACTTACTGAGGAAGCACGTCTTGCACAGGTCCATGTCGGTGCACTGCAGGCAGCGGTACCGGTGCCAGGGCGCGATCCTCTCGCAGCCGTCGCAGGAGATCTCCACGTTGAGCAGGTCGCAGTACCGCGCAATGAACATGTGCATCTGTGTGCGGCAAAACGCAAGGCAACGGTGCTCAGGCACGACAGCGTGTTTATAGACAGTCCTTCAAGCTTATTAAAAGTGTCCTGGAGGATGTTCCACGTGAAGGGTGGAACTGGCCGCTCGGAAAATGCAAATAAAGTTCGATCCACAAACAAGCAAAGTCAAACAAGTGGCTACAGCTGTACTTCACGCTGAACTATAGTAAATTCTCAACATCACATGCCAGTGTGCCGACTTCTTAAAGGAGAGAGCAAATGTTTGCTTTCGAATGCGTGTTGATGGAGAAATGACAGGTGCGTTTAATAACACCTACTTATACGACTAGAGCTGCCTTTCACTAAATATTTGCCTTGGTGAGACAAACACCACTTGAGGTGTTCTTGGAGGAGCAGATGGCCAGCCGGCGTACTACAACAAAAGGCAACTGTAACGTTACTGTTCGATTTCAAGTGCCACGTCACCTAAAACGGAACCGAAGGAAGCGCATCCTTTGAAATGATGCAAAGGACTGGTGGAGGAGAAAGAGGCCTTGCCTTGCGCCGGTCCTCCAGGGATCCTTGGACTATCTTGTCGTACCACTTCTCGAACATGCCGTCCTGGCACTCCTCCATCCACTCACAGTTCCTGTCGTAGTCTGCGATTTCGTCTTCCTCGCTCCACTGGCTGAAAGGCGGTAATGAGAAGAAACGGTCACTGTCTCCGTGCCAAGGCCCGAGCGCCCTGAGAGTTGATGCTCTGAGGCCATGACGGCAGCCAGCAAAGCAGCAGTTGGGGGTGCAAACATATAACAGCAAGGCTGTAAGCTCAGGTCTCAAAAGGGACACTACAATCACATACCCCTCAGCAAGGTACTTAACGTGAGCTGCTCTAGTAAAGATACAGATGTATAGACGGGTAAAACACTCCAATTCCATTCAAATACATTTCCTCTGAAGTGACGTAACATGTTTACCTTTTATAGAGCCAGGTAATTTTTACCGTGCAAATTCAGCATAAGCATCTTGATGAAGGGTTCTGCAGTAGAAAGTGGGACTGAAACCCAGACCCATAGAGCAGAAGGTAGCAGCTCTAGCCACTATGTTACCTATTTCCCCCATGTACAATAAAGCAATATTGTTAAATAGTGACAATGATGATGACAGACTGCGGAGTCGCAAAACCATACCTGATGGCAATGTCATGAACACTGATGTTATCCTGTGACATAGTGAGCAGGAGGTCTGGAAGCTTGATGTCCAGGAAGAGGGAAAGATCTTGCACTTCCCAGGTCATGTCCAGAAGGTGGAGCAGACATGTCTGCACACAGGAGAGGGCAGGAAGCAGAGACCTGGGCACGGGGCAAGGGGTCAGCAACAAAAGTTAGCTCTTCACACCGATGCAGCATCATATTTAAAGGTGTCATTCTGGTGGAACTGGGCTCAAAGGAAGGACTCTTACTTCTCATTGAGGGAGCTGAAGCTCTGCACTCCGTCCACCAGAGTGAGCACCAGCTGGTGGTAGGATCGGCGCACCTTGTCCTGCAGTTCCTCTCCACTGCCAGACAGCTGGGCGAAGTAACTGCAAACATACATCAAATAAAATGGGTCACATTAGCAGAAAGGTTGCTGGATCAAGTCCTAGGAATGACCTATTTATTTTGCTTGTTTATTTAGCTCACACTTTTCTCCAAAGCGACTTGCAGCATTAAGCTACTTAGCCTGATTTACCTATTCATAAAGCTGAGTAATTTTTAGTGCCTTAAGTCAGCAGTAAATAGTTTGTGTAAGGGTACTACAGCAGGAGATGGGATTCAAACCTCGGTGCTTGAAATACAAAAGAAAGCACCTCTAAACACTATACTACCTCTCGACCTACCTAATAAACTTGTTTCAATAAACAGTATGTGAATCCGTACAAATCAGTGAAAAAAGTTATTTAATTGAAAACCATGCTAGTTAAGCACCTGAATTAATGAATGAAATACTACTACTACTTTTCATGGAAAGAAAACAACAGATGGTGAAGTTTATTTCAAGGTAGAACATCACTGATCTGGATGCCAGGTGGTCTTGGGTTTTTCATGTCTTGCGTTTCTAAATGCCAGTAGACCTGATTTCATAAACACTTTGTGGTTATCGGTCCCTGGTCTGTGGTCACTGAAGCTCGAGCGTATGGATATCGGCTGCTGAAGATTGTCCGAATTCAAAATGTTGCTCTGCTTATTACATTTTTTTTTTTTATTTTAATTTAAACAGCAGCACTCTGAGAAATAGTACATATCTCCACAGACATAAAAAGGCCACAAGGTTACAATATTTCACAGGTGTGATCATGTCCCACTTAGAAGTTCCACTATGGATTCCAGATGTTCCAGAATTCCTTTGATTTATCATGCAGATGAAATATTTTTTTTTTTTTTTTTTTTTTTTTTTAAAAGAGGAAGAAGGTTAAATACTAAATTTAAAGAATCGTGAAATGCGAAAGCTGGACTCACGTGCACCATGCTTTAGCCAACATTTCACACACTAATTTTTTTTAAACTCTATGAAATGGGTGCATCGCGTAATGTGTACGAGAGCCCTGCCATGCGAGTTGCACCTGGTGAAATCCTTCTGGCAGGCCAGCAGCTCCTGCAGGAAGAGCACGCAGGGCGCCTGGAAGAGGTGCGGCCGACCGAGGGAGCGCAGGCAGTGGTGCACCGTTTTCAGCGCTTCGCACACGCTCAGGGCCTGGGCCTTCTTCAGGGCAAGCACCTGCAGAACGCTGCACATGGAGAGCAGCAAGAGAGCTCAGCCGGTGGAGTAACACCCGAAATGTTAAGTTCAGTACACCTGCAGGGACCATCCTAGGACTTAAACTGTCCTTAAGCAGTAAGCTGCTCCCACCAGCGAATAATGAGTATTGTATTAGTAACTGCTTCTAACTGTTCTCTACCTGGCTTCAGTGATGGCCTGGTCCTTCATGAAGCTCATGATGTGCTTGAGGATGGGGAACCTATCCTTGACCGAGGGGGCCATGCGGGGCTCCTCCATAGACCTGAAGGACAGCAATCGCAGACGGCCCCTGCTGAACGGTGCCCTGCGGGGGAAGGCAGTGGGCGAGACGCCATCGCCTGTCTGAGAGTGCAGGCTCTCGGTGGAACTCCTGTGGGGTCCCGGGGCAAGACCCCCAGGGGAGCCCGGGTCTGAGGCCGTGGAGCTCTGCATCTGTACAGGGGGAGGATGGCTGCTTTCCCCTGCGGCCTCGCCAACCTCAAAGTCCCCCTCGGATATGGAGACGGACCTCAGGAGCGGGTGGCCCGCTTCTCCGCTCTGCCTCTGGCCTCCGCAGGGGCCGAATTTGAACAGGAGGAGGCTCTTGGCAATGCAGATGTCCGCTTTGGGGAGAGAGTGTGTGCCAAGGGCTCGAGTCACAAGGAGATTTATAATAAGCATGACCTGTATTAGCCACCAGATTTAACAACACATCCTCACCTAGCGCCTCCATGCTGACCTCGCTTTCCTCTTCCTCCTCCTTCTCTTCCGATGGATTCATCGCTCCCACCAGATACCTCTGTTTCATCTCCAGCTGAAAACAAAACAGCTTAAGTAACTATAACAAACCATGTAAATGTTTAATCATCCACTAAACATTCATTCATCCGAACGTTCCCTCCATTCGTCCAGCACTTGGATAAAGAAATTAAAATATCTTTACTGAACAAAGGAAATTAAAAGGTCTCTAAGGAAGCTGTAATCTACAAACAATCCTGGTGAGCAACAGTATTTTAAAGAGGCAAAAACTTTTGAGTCTCACCTCCTAGCTGCATAAATGGGTAAATAAGCAGCTTTTATAGCTTGTTATACAGCTCAGTAGTTTTTTGTGGCGCAATTTCATGGCAAGTACCTTCATCAAGGGTACTACACCTGGAGGTGGGAATCGAACCTGCGACCAGTGGGTCCAAAGGCAGCAGCTGTAACCACTATGCTACCAGCTGTCCCAGGGGAACTCTATGCAGACACTGGGAGAACATGCAACATCCGCATGGACTGAGCAGGATTCAAATCAATCTCCAAACAGCCGTTGCCGTTAGGTGGAAGGGCTACCCCTCTGTACCACCACACTGCCCATTTTCAATTTCAAATTTAATGTAGCTCATAGTTCATTAAAGTACAAGGTGTTTTAATTATTTGAGCTATACTGGAGACTTTTTTGCAGACTTCTACAAAATCTAACCAGCTCATAAAAAGGAGGGACATAAATTCTAAACCTTTTATTAACGGTAACTTAGAGATAAGGGGGGCGCGGTGGGTTCGGCTGGGTCCCGCTCTCTGGCAAGTCTGGGGTTCAAGTCCTGCTTGGGTTGCCTTGCGCCCTGTGTTGCTGGGTTGGGCTCCAGTTCGCCGCAACCCCACTTGGGATAAGTGGTTTCAGCCTGTGTGTGTGTGTGTGTGAGAACTAGAGATCTGCTCCTGATTTTGTTCAGATGCCGAGGAAGCAGTGTATTAAGAAAAACATGCTACTGAACTCACCATCCATGTTCGTATCCCCTCTGCAAGAGCATACACTTGAACAAACTCTTCAGTGACACCAGACTTTCCCCCCTGGTTCACTGTTTAAAAGCAAAAAAAAGTGATTTGACTGGAATGAAAATTACTTGGATGCAGGTAGGCTTGGATTTATTTGTAAATTACATCCAACAAGCAAATGTCCACAGTCCTAAGAAAAACCTCAGTGGAGGTAAACATGGTAAGTTAATTATATATCAATGCAAGGCATTACAGGTTTATTACCGTAAGTGCACAGGGTATCATGTAGAGCCGGGGTGTGGTAAATCATGGTAGCCCAAATGGCATTGACAGCTTGGTCGACCTTTGAACCCCAAGGAATCTCACTCCTGGTTGGCTGCTTCTTGCAAACCAGCATCAGCGCTTTCATCACCTCTGTCCTGCTGTCTGAAGGCTCTTGAGATGGATCCCACTTGGCAAAGTCCAAGAGGAAACTGACCAAATCATCTTTTGGACAAACCTCCGCCTTTACAACGGAACACAAATATATTCAGAGTAGTATAAATAGCTGAATTAAACATACAGAAGCACCAGGAAGCATCAGGATGTAAAGTGTAGTGCAAGGCTCACAGAGCAAAAACCTGAAATACACACATTCCTCATGTTTGACACTACATGACCTGCATTTGATTGTGAGATAGCCATTTACGTTTACGCTACTTCATTTAGCAGACCCTTTTCTCCAAAGCAACTTCCAATGAACTCTATGTAGTGTTATGAACCCACACACCTTATTCACCGTGGTGACTTACACTGCTAGATACACTACTTACACCGGGTCACTCATCCATACATCAGTGGAACACACTCTCTCTGTCACTCACACACTATGGGGGAACCTGAACAGCATGTCTTTGGAGTGTGGGAGGAAATCAGAGCACCCGAAGACTTACGCTGCTAGATACACTACTTACACTGGGTCACTCATCCGTACATCAGTGGAACACACACACACACACACACACACACACACACACACACACACACACACACACTCTCTCTCTCTGTCACTCACACACTATGGGGGAACCTGACCAGCATGTCATTGGACTATGTGAGGAAACCAGAGCACCTGGAGGAAACCCACACACACATGGGGAGAACATGCAAACTCCACACAGAATGGGCAGGGATCGAATCCAACCCTCTTGCACCACCCAGGCGTCGTAAGACAGCAATGCTGCTTGCTGAGCTACCGTGCTGCACTTGATTGCAAAAGATGTTTATATGAATTAAATAACCGAGTTTGTCCATTGCTATATACTGTATGTTACAGTTCATTTATAGAAGTTAGTATTGGAGCTGCTATTTTAGTTATGCATTAGATTTATCCTAATAACTGCTGTTATTGGTTGAGTGTCAGTGTGACAGGAAGGAGGATGTAGACACAACAGACTGTATAAATGAGTATATAACAAGTAAAAATGCTGTTGCTCTGAGTAATAAGCCTGGTATATGAAAAAAAAAGGTATACATTTTTATAACTCATTGTAGGGGTTGTTACTGGACTGCATTATTATTTAAAGGCGTTTAGTGCTCAATTTTAGAATGATATAATTTCAAACAGTACTTTTCTACTTCTAATAAGTTTCAAATAACGATTAAGAACATGAATAGCTGAAATTGTATGGAGGGAAAACACCTACTCATTGTTCACACCTCCTGGTTCTAGCGATAGCAAAGGCCTCCTTGTTTTTGCAGCTCGACAGGTGGACTGTACCTGGTCTCCACCGGCAGCAGAGGATGCGTGGTCCGGAGCACGGAGGCCCTGTCTGAACACCGGCTTCCACAGCGGAGAAGCCAGGATGTGATTCATCTTCGCGGCAGGGATGTCCTTCACACCTCGCGTTTCTGTGGAATGACAAACCGTCCATCACACATAGATGCTTTCATCGGCTGTCCAACGTGGGCGTGTGACTAATCAAAGTTTAAGGCCGTAATAGACGGTCTCCTCTCTTTCTTAGAAGAGATATTACACAGAGAAACTATTACTGAAGGCTGCTGTTTGACTCCCAGGACTGGGCCCTGCTGTAGCGCCCTTAAGCAAGCTGCTGAACCTTGGCCGCTCCTGCAGTAATGTCCATTTGAATAAATGCATTAAAAATCCTGTGGATAAAAGTGCTGGCTAAGCAAAGGGGGGAGTTAAGGTGTACAACAGCATTTGCAAACTTTTTTGGTGACAACCCCAAATAAAAATTCTATCCTGGCCTGGTGACCTTGAACATCATTTTGATACGCTATACTTATTTATAGACTTTCTTTGAATTCATAATGAATATAATAATATTCCACTCCACACACAGTAACAAAGCAAAAGCGACATGCAAATAAACACGAGTATAATGCAGGCAACAGAGTAGGTAAGCCTCCAGTGAACAAATGAAAGCAGAGCTGTCAGACTGAACTGTCGACATGTGTGAAAACCAATATTATAAACAAAAAATGGGTCTCCTTGAACATTTTCGAATAATTCAGACCAGAAAAGAACATTTTGCAACAGAATATGATAAACTCTACTGACAAAACTTGTCTGGAACAGATATGAATATATAGAGTAATTTAGTCATTACTATTTCAATAATCCTTCACATTGTGCCAGTGAAGCAATCCTCTTATAACAGTATAATACATTACTTCTTCCAGACTGTCCCATAACCCCTCATTAGGGCTGCAGTTACTGGATTGGGAAACACCGATCTAAGCGGAAATAAAGTGTCAAGTGGTCACAAGCTTGATGGAAACAGGACTGGTGTCCACAGTGGTCTAAACGAAGAGACGGAACCACAGCCATTACCATAGGGAGACTTGAGAGCCATGATGCGAGAGGCCAGGCGACCCGTGAGCCTGGACACTAGGAGCTGCAGATCGGACATCCAGGACACAGTGATGTCAGGCAAGCCGTACGCTGTCACCGTGAACTTATAGCCCCACTCGTTGTTGCTGCTGTCCGAATGGAACAGAAACTGCAGCTGGGGCCCCGCTTTAAAAGTCACTTTCTGGGGGGAGAGGTAAATGAGTCCATGCAAGATGGTTTTCAGTGCGTTGCCATGGTAATAGCTAAGCATCAGCCTCAGTTCCATCACAAAATACAATATAATACAAACAAAAGAAAGGGTCTCCTACCTTTGGCCACTTCTCTGTGCCAACCTTCATGTCGTAGCGAACCTTTCCACCTCTGGCATCGGTAAACTCCAAGTAGTCATATCTAATACAATTCCAAAAAACATGCAATGGATTAACACCACATGTCTGAAATGTGTACAGTCATTGCACCATTTTCATAACAGTTTCAGCAGAACAAATCCAGGAATAACCTTGGAATTTTCCTATCATGCCCAGACATTTTACAAAATGTCCTCATATTCAAATATTTAAAACGGTCATATCTAGTGTCGCTGCAGCTCTGCAGAGCACTGAATGACTGAAGTGTTTTCTTAATGTGCTTATGAACGTATCGCAACTAAAACAGTGTTTTATATGTTTTGATATTTTAAATGATATGTAAAGGTGTAAAAAATGGAAAAAAAATTACTCATGCATCTACATTTTTGGCTTATTTGAGTTTATCTGGGGCCTGTTCTTTTGTTGCCCTTTAGCAGCAACACGAAACATCTATACGAGGTCTGCAAGGTGTACTGTGTGAACCGCCCTGCAGGTGTCACTGTGAGCAAGGACAGGCATTCAACCCAGCCTCCCACCCAAGGGATCACAGCCGGTGTGGGTCCCGTGGGGCTCCTCGCCACAGGTAGATGCAGAAGGGAATAATAAATATTAAGCACAACAGTTAGACAGAGCTGTAGAGCTATCCCGTTTCACCTCTTCTCTGTTTCGCATCTCTCGTCAAACTCCACTTGGAAGGACGTGGCCCCGGGGCACACGAAGATGGTGGTCTCGTGCCGGCTGTTCTCGTAATTGTGAGGCGACTCCATGTTCCAGGTCCTCAGCACGACGGGCTGCTGCGGCTGCTGGCAGGTCTCCAGATCCACCTTATGGACACACGCACACAGGTTGGTTGAGGTAGGGCAAAAGCATCCGCATGGCTGGTTTGGTTCAGCACCAGAAAAAAAAAAAAAAAAAAAAAGTTTGGTTTTTAATATCCAGGGAGAAATTTTGTACCAAAACCTCTCCACTTTATTTGTTAGGGACAAATAGTGACTACTACAGCCTGAAATGGGATATACTGTCATTTGCCGGGGACATTGCGCTACTTTACGCTGCCCACTGAACATTAGGACAATGGTAAACGCTGCAATCCAACGTTTACCCAACTGCGCTACACCAGCAGAGTAAGATATGGCAGCAGGGCTCAACATTAATGGTTCTAATCCTGAGGTCAAGAAGTTTGCTTAAATTTTCCATAGACAATCATTTTGGTACCTGCAAAACAACCACCAGCAGTATAGCGAAGAAACTATGTATCATATGCATACTCATTTTGAAATTAGAAGTGCATTTGACAAAAATGAAGCACAGAAGTCCCAACACGTTGCCATTTGACAAAATTCTTTTAAAGTAATGCAGTAAGTGGTACTACGTAGTGAAAAACATCGCACAGATTAAGGCTGACAAAGGGAAGGAGCAATCTACACTCTGGGATTTCTCAGGAGCAGGAGGGTATAAATATGACAGGAACGTGAGGAAACTGCGAGAAATTAAAGTTTCAATGGACACACACCTTCACGAAGAGAATCATTTTTTTGACCTGGATGACAGTGCTATGGTATGGTATGTGCCACATCCTAAAGTGTGTCTCCGAATAAAGTTCTTTTTAAACATCATACCACATAAAGTGTAACTGGTAAACTTGTGAACAGTAAAAGTTTCTGCTGCTCTCTTGAACAGTAAAATACATTTCAAACCTAGACCAAGACCTACTGTTGCCTTTCCAATATGTTCCAGAAATGGTCAGGTGCAAAATTTGATGGGACAGGTAAAATGTACCTGTCCTGTAGACAATGAAACACAAAAACATTTTAATGTGTTAAAATTAAGTAGGAAGTCCCTTTCCACAAAGTCACGTCCTGCCAAACGGTAAAGCTGCAAGAAGCCGTACCTTCGAAAATACATCTTCTGTGTCGCTGAACAAGCTTTTGAGAAGCTCGATGAAAGAAGAGAAGCTTCTCAATAAGACGCAGTGTGGGATATCCAAGGAACACAGCTCCAGAAGGAAGATGTTCTAGTAAAAGAAATGTAACTTGGTCATAACCGACACCCAACACTTTCCAGTTATATCAGCAATCAGTCTGAAAATGAGAAATGTGAGGTCAATACCAGCTGCCTGGAAGCCATGGCCAGGATTGAGGTGCTCAGCTTCTCCATGATCTCAGCTCTGCTGAATTTCCCCATGAGGGACACCAGGACGCCCTGGGTGCTGGACAGAAACCGATCCACATCTGGAGGTGAGAAGAAGAGTCGCTGAGGAGCTGTTTCGCCAGGGCCAGTCAACAAAAACCAGCCATAATAGACTTGGAGCTGAAGAAACGGTCGCTAACATTTCAGGAGGATGTCCCGGGCCTGGTCTGAGGTTGTGGTGGCTCCCCCTTTGAGCTGCAGGTAGCACCAGGAGAGCAGGCTGCCTTGCAAGGCCCAGAAGAGGGACAGCAGCACCCTTCGACTCTGTCCACCGCCAGGGTCCACCATCATCACCTCACACTGAAAGAAAGGTAAACATAGTAAGTTTCAGTGCAGTGCAAAACCAGTGAATTACACAGCACTCAATCTACCTTAGCAAAACAGGCCACATGGCATTTAGATGATCCATTCAGAGTTTCTATTTGCACTTTGATCAAGTGGCAAAAGAACGGAAACCTCCAAAGCGGGGGTGGACCCCACATGACCAGCACCATGTACTGCAGTTAAAAAGAATACACTAATCCCATCCTAAATTTTTCCTGCAAACAGGCCAATCATCAAAAAGCCACATAATGAATTTGACATTTCAGATGGTGAAAAACTCCAATTAATTCCACACCCATCTCAAGTTTACCCCAACATCACTTTGATTGATGCCAAATATTAAGGTAAAAGCTGTGTAACAGATTAAAATAAAGTGAACAACAACAACAACAACATTAGATATGAAACAAATTTAAAAAAATAATTCATAGTGATTTAATAAAGTAAAAATACTGAGATACTATGTGTGGACTGCCTTGAGGAAACCCAACATGATTATTTCACTTTTAAATAACTAGAAAATGAGAGCACCAAGATGAAAAACAGAAGATCATGCATGCAAGACTGTTGAGTGCCAGCTGGCAACCGAGAGCATGGGTACATAGTTCCCACAATGCAGTGCATCTCATAGTCTCTCTCTGTGGCTGCTTGGTGTAATTTTCAAACGCAGCCTCAGTTCATTGTGCTCTACAAGATGCCGCAGACCAGACACGTGAAAAACCAGATATGAGCAGACAAACGGGGCGTTATTATACGCTGTCAGTATATATACAGCCGTATCCAAAATGCTAAATCCTGAATGGCAAGACCCTCACTTCACGGATGGCCACCAGGAGAAGCGTGTCCATGACATTCAGGACGGGAGCGACGTCGAAGTCCGCAGATGCCCCCTTGGGTGGAAGGAGGAGAAGGCCACTGGGATCTTGGTCACTGCAATAGCCACAGGATACACTCAGCATGTTCACCTGAGACTGGTTAGTTAGAAGCTAAACGCACTCTCCCATTTGGCTGCTTACCTGAAATAGTTACACAGAGACTCAAAGGTGAGCTTGACCGATTCAGGCTGATCCTCTGCAGAGATGTTTTTCTAGTGACACAACGGGGTGGTGGGAGAGAGCAGATCACTATGAAGCCTTCTGGCGGAAACAGACTCCGTGCTTTTAGTACAACATGCCAACGTATACTGGTTCCTCACGTTACACACAATCGAGTTATGAATTTTCAAATGCGTTTTCCAGTTTATTTATTAATAGCACTTTCTCCACTGTTCTAGTCTCTAAAACTCCTATCTGTTGTGCAGTAAAATTGACCTGCTGGCAGCAAAACATACTGAGAAGGAACAGAAACATAATAGAGGCCAAGGACCCGCTTCATTTAATTCACTCTCAGCATTTATAGCTTGAAGTTAATAAAAATGTTCTGTTTTACTACGCTTTTCTTAATTGTGTAGAAAATAAAATTGAAAGTTGTCTGAAGACAAACATTGGACACGCTTCTGTTAATTCATCGGATTGCGTTTAAAGTTAAGGGTTTGAATTTCAGTTTGAAGGTAATGAAAAAGCAAAACAAACACACCACAATATAGTGGTATCAAGTGCAGAGGCTGTACCCAAACCATCAGGAAGTAGTACTTATAGATGATGGATGGGTGGACAGACGTACCACACAGTACTTTTATTTACTATAGTTTTATCCGAGGTCTTTATAAAACCTAAAATGGATAAGCATATGTCATTCACTTATTACTGATTGTGACTGAATGATAAAAATGACTTTTGAGTTACAAACAATTACAAAAGTGTCCCATCCGTGTGCGTAAGATGAGGACCAAGTGTATTCTGAACGAACATTAAGGTGACAGATGCCTCACCATCATCTTGAAGAGTCTATCCCTTCTACTCTGCTTGTCGGGGAAGAAGACAGCGGCACCGTTCAGAATGGCTTTTATGGCTTCGTTCCTCAGCGCACGGTCTACAGCGGTGTCCCCCTCGGGACCGTCCACTACTGCTCGAGACACGAAGAGCGCAAGAGACATTTAAGACGAACCGCTGATAATCAGTTTCCTAAATACTTAAACAAAAAGTCACAAAATCGCCACTCTGGGGTGACCCAGGTCCTTTACCATCACATAAATGGCTGTAGAGCCCCCACACCGCCTGCTCCAGGTCACTGTCAGCGCTGCTCGATGCCCCCTCCACTGGCCGGGACTCCGCCGGAGCAGCCAGCACAGGGAAGCAGTTCTGTAGCAGCTGCAGCAACAGCACCCGGGTCCTCGCCACTTCCTTTCCCTCACTGTGTTGTGTACATACACACACACGTCAAACATGTAGGGATACAAACTGTCATATGTACCATTGTGGAACAGTTCACTTAAATCACTTACAGACACAACTCAACCAGAAGTCTGTTCATAATTGTCTAGATACAACTGCTACGACCAAAAAAAAAAAAAAAAAAAAAAAAAGTGGAATACTAGAGACAACCCTTGTATTCATGGTTTGAATTATATGAAAACCTTAATCTATAACGAATTACAAATGTACTATACGACTTATTACATTTTCCATCACCCACTCCCAGGAAAGGTTGCTGTGTTCCAGAGGTTATCCTGGCAACGTGGGGCTGACGCAGGAACAGCTTGGATAGCTCACCAGTCCATCATAAGACTTATTATCTTTTATTAATTTGGACAAGTAAGCGCAACATTTCTCAGCATCTGGCCACCTTCAGTTTGCTTAATTTACCTATACAACCAATAAAAGTGTAACAGATGAATTTCAAAGCATTTGTTGGCTACATTCGCTAAACATCTTGAATATAGGCACAGTAAATAAAAATACAAGACATTACTTATTGGCTTTGAACTACAATAAACCTACACAAACACTAGGAGAACATGCAAACTGCACCTACGCTGAGCGCGGATTATACTCATGTTGAAATGCATAGCCCGGGCAGCGAAACACCGTATCTTTGTTCAGCGAGTTCAAATTAATTTGCATCAATTCTATACAGTTGTCTTTACTTTTCTGTTTTTTTTTTTTTTTTGCATTAAATGTTGAATTAATACATTAACACTGATCAATGTATGCTGTGTCTGCGAGTGTTCAAAACTTACAGTATATAGTAACTGGAGAAGAGCGAGAGCAGACAGACAGCGGTAAAGTACTACAACTAAAAATAAACTATTATAGCTATTATAATTAATGGAACTGACTTGTGTTGCGATAATGTTAATTTGTGTCAATTTTAATGCAATTTGGTTATATTTTAGCATAAAAACTGAAAAAACACTACAACAGTACAGCTGGTAGCGTAGTGGTTAGAGCCGCTGCCTTTAGATCCAAAGGTCGCAGGTTCGATTCCCACCTCTAGCTATAATACCCAAGGTGTATATATATAATATGCAATACCCAATTGCTCCAGTAAAATTACCCAGCTGTATAAATGGATAAATAATTGTAAGTGGCTTAACACTAAGTCGCTCTGGAGCTAAATAAATGTAAATGGGTGTCACTCTGGGTGCTCAGGAATGCAAAAAACTGTGTTATAAAGCATTTCTCAGGGACAAATTACCTTCACAAGCTGGGGGGAAGCTGTAGAACTATTTTAAAACAACTGAAAATAAATGTCTCCACAAACTCTTATTTAATGCAACCTGTTGACTGGTTTCAACTACGAACGTGGACAACGTTTGTCGTCTTGTTATTGATCATCAACCCACAGAAACATCAGACACAAGCTGGACACGCTGTGGACGGGGGCTGACGCTCCTGGGCCGTCTGCATGCTCTTTACTCCCAACTAATGGCTGCACAAATTCAAAATACTTACATCATTCTGAGTTTATTGTAGAAGGTCCAGAACAGATGCAGATTCAGACCACTGAAGTCCAGCAGAGATTTCTGTCGGAGAAGTGCGGCATCGTGAAGAACCTAGAAGAACAAAAGTCCTTAGTCTCCAAGATATATTATTATATAAAGAAAACTGTAAATTCAGCATAGGAAAATGTAAAATGTTTGCTTGTAGGCATTTCCAGGAAACATTTCAGTTGGGGGGGGAGGAACACAGGAACAAAAAATAAATTAATAAGACCAATAAAAGAAGGTGAAAGAATGGTTTTCCCCACACACCATGTCTCTAGTAAGCTGCTGGATGAAGAAGAGAGTCTTCCTCATCAGCACCAGGCCAGTGATGATGCCGCTGTCAACACTGTCCCCATCGAGGGCCAGCTGGTCTGACTCGAGTTGCTCGGACCCTGGACAGAGGTAGCCGCTGAAGGCCAGCTGCTGCACACCGAGCCGCTCTGCTGAGTCTTGCCTCGTGCACAGGAACTTCACCATGACGTACTGCCAGGAAGACGGTCAGAGACAACAGGGGGTTGATTCTACACCCCCGTGCAAAATCACAGAGCACTGTTCAAAGATGAACTAAATACCCAAAGTTACTGCCCGTAAAGAAGTCCGCAGATCAGCAGCGACCCCCTGTAACCCCACTGTCCCAAATGAAAGGTTATGAGCAAACACACCAGCAGCCTTCCCAAATTTTTTGGTTCTCTTTATCATTTAAAAATCAGCATCTTCATTTGAATCCCATCTCTTGCTATAGTACCCTTGATCAATGTGCCTAACCTTAAATGATACTGTGAAATTACCCTGCTGTATAAATTTCAGAACAAAAGGGTTTCGGCCGAGCGATGCGCAAACCACGCATCGATTCCTTCGCTGCCTGGCTGGTGGTGAATCGACGACCTCTTCGCGCTGTCTTTGAGCGGAGCAAACGGATGTTCGTCCAAAGGGGCGATGTCTGGAGTGCATGGAGGATGCTCTGAAATCTCTAACTTCGGCAACGAAAGTCAACGATGGATCCGTGTTCCCGATACACCTCCACGCATAGTGGTATAACACTCCAAAAATTAACCAGACCAGATCGGACCTGTGCCCGCAGCAACTTGGACAATATCACGCGCGCACGTGCGCGCAACCATTGCTGCAGCCAAGAATACTTAAAACTGAAAACATCACCGTGGCCGACACATTCTGACAAACCCTCAGAATAAATGTAAACGCGATGTATATTTCGGAAGTGACGTCAGAGTGGGGGCTTATGGGAGTTGAGAGCGTACCTTGGTGACCCGACACTGCTGCAGATTGATCTCTACGTCATTCCAGTCATCTTCCAGCTCGAACCAGCCGATCGGCTCGTCTTCCCCGAGGTCCAAAACTTTCGAACTGCGGGGGGCAAGACGGAAGCAGCAGCAAGTCACTCCACCACAGGTCCCGGTTACAGTACGGAGAGCACAAACAGCAACATAATCCTCAACTATGAAGACTAGAGACAGAAAAGGCAGCATTTTAAACCAAGTATCAAGTCCAGTTCCACCATGAAAACTGCTCAAAGATAAACTATGTTTTGCATTCTCAAAATGGAGATTTTATATTATATATTAAAAAAATGCAATACTGGATGACATTTCCTTACTTGCCCTTCACGAATTCCTTGTAGTCCTTGAAATTCCAAGAATCGTACTTTTTGAATCTTTTGAAATGCTTGTCTGCGTCAAACGCATCCCCTTCGTTGTAGGCAAACACCAGGCCGCATTTGGCGCCGATGGCACCTTTTCGCACCTGTGCGAAGGACAAGGACGGACTGAGAACAAACAGAGAAGCGGCACCAAAACAGCAGGAGTAAAGCCGTGGTGGTTAAAAAAAAAAAAAAAAAAGGCGAGACTGCGGTATTTCCGAAGGACGACCCAAGTCCGCAAAAAGGGTAAGGCGGGACACTGACTCACTTTAACCTTCATCTGAGTGACCTGGAAGGAGGTCTGGTCCTCGGTAGACAAAATCACACTGGCTCTTCTCTTGCCACTTTCGGTGAGGAACCCTGGGGAGAAAGCAGTTGGGGGAATGTTACACCCATAGCTGAGTCTAACTGAAGGTGCTGGAGACGTCGCAGTTCAAACAGAGTTACAAATTACTCGAAATTTTACTATAATAAAACCAACAAATTCAGGAACAGTGAGCCAATGCAGCCCTATCGCCACATTCCATAACCGAGGTATGGCAATCAAGAGTAAATATTTACTACATTTCCAGGTGAGAAAATATTTCAAATACAAATATAAAGGTAAGAACAAATTAGTGAAGTAAGTGCAGTAGCACTGATTCTTAATTATGTACGTTCATTATAGACACTGTGCTTTGAAGCAAAATTCTGTTTTAATTTTCTGTCTCAAGAAACGGAATCACTTCTTTGGCCACGATTCTTTTTTTAAGTCGATACATCCTGCTCTGCGCACTGTGGTGTATGAAAGTGACACCACTGCATCACTCAGTAAGCAAGCGGTGGAAAGTCCTACCATCTCCGTTGGGAGACTCTGAGAGCATGTTCTCCGGGCCAGACTTGTCCTCTTTGCCCTTCACGTCGCACGCCTGAACGCACAGCTGGAGCGCTTTCCCTGTATGCAAAGCAACGATTTCATAGCCACCCTTCCGCCACATCTATAAAAAAACATCACTTTATATCATGTGGAATAAGACACCTGGTATTAGCGGGTTTGCGCATTACTGAAATGCAAAAGCAAAAAAAGAAACCAGGTAGAACCGAGGATCAGCGAAAGACTCTGGTGAAATAACGATGAGAAAACCGTGCGGTAACATGCAAGGAGTCCCTGGTGTGTGGAGTGTGTGGCCAGTCTTTCTCATGTTATCAAAACGCATGGAATCAATTGCCTTTCCATTCTAACATCCAAATTGTTTAAATGCGTATTTACATGCATTACAATACATATTAAGACTATCTACTGAGAAACACACACACACACACACACACACACACACGCATATTTTTGACAAAATTACATTGCAAATATTTTGTTAATACTTAACCCCCAGGCCTGTTTCCTTGTCACATATGGCCCATTTACAACTTTTCTGTCATTAATATGGTTTCTTTCAACAGGTTGTCACAAAACTTCATCCTCCACAAATAAAAGCAATGATCACCGTTTTCACTGATGTTCACTTGCTTCATTTTTGAATTGCTGAGATATGTAACCATGGCGACGGGAACAAAGACAAACATTTAAAATAATGAGTGCTCGGCACCTGCTTTTGTTGCACTCATCTCAATTTCACTTTTTCCCCCCCAATAAAAGACCTCCTGCTGTACTCCATATTCAGACATAGTACATTAAAGCAAAACAGCAACGTGGTAATAAATATGTATTAGTCACTATTATTAAACTAATGGATATCCTACTTAATTCCTACAATCCCTGGTTTGCCGTTCCTGCTGTGCATTCGTGTCACACCCCCAAAGGTGCGAGTGTGTCGGCGTACCGTTCTTGTACAGGAGTTTAAGCCTGACGGCGGCCATGGACGACATGAGCGATGAGGCCTTGTACTCCGTGCCCAGCCGCTCGCAGATTCCGCACAGGGACATGAGGACCTTGGCCACGCTGCCTCTGGCCAGAGCGAAGGCCAGCAAGGTCAACTCTGCATCGGGAGTCACGCAGCAACTGATGGGGGACAAACACAGGTACGGAGACAGCTCGTTCCAAACGTGTAAACATCCATGAAATATCAAAGGTGGGCACAGCAACAACACTGAGTCTTCTGTGCGAGGAAATCCGGAAAACCGGCAAATTCGGAACCGGATATCAGAATACTGGCACGCTACACTTGACTACAGCATTTCCCTGGGCAACCTAAGAGCTGGGAAATTTGTTTCAGCTGGAGGAGTTCTGGAAATGAATGAGTAACTAAAAGGTACAGTGCTGTTGTATCTTGCTAGGAATTACACTCGAACCATGTAAAAGTGTACAAAAGGATCTATAAAACCAAAGCGATACATGGTATCATTACCACGTCTGAGATAATCTCTTCTTAGCGAAAGGATTAGTCTGAAAGAATCTGAGTTTTCTGACTTCCCACTGATTTAGTTCTATTTAGCGTTTTTACCATCAATAAATAAAAGGAATAAAAACTCAGAAAAGTCCGTTACCAGACAAATTAGTCTGATGGCACCTTCTCAGGAAGATTTTACTCAACGGAGGATGCAGAGCACTTATTGGGATGCAATGAGTTGGCAGCAGGTAATTAGGTGCTGCCACCTTGGGACCCAAGGGATCCAGGGTCAAATTCCACCTTCTGCTCTAGTGCCCTTGATCAAGGTACTTACTCTGAATTGTTACAGTAAAAATTACCCACCGGTATAAATGGGTCAACCAGCGTAAGTAGCGTAGTGGAAAACATCATACAAACAATCGTAATCTGGGCGGCACGGTGGCACAGCAAATAGCGCTGCTGTCTCACAGCACCTGGGTGGTGCGAGAGGATGTGGGTTCGATCCCCACTCGGTCTGTGTGGAGTTTACATATTCTCCCTGTGTCTGCGTGTGTTTCCACCGGGTGCTCTGGTTTCCTCCCACACTCCAAAGACATGCTGTTCAGGTTCACCCATAATGTGTGTGCTCCACTGATGTATGGATGAGTGACCCAGTGTAAGTAGTGTATCTAGCAGTGCAAGTCACCGCGGTGAATAAGGTGTGTGGGCTGATAACACCACAGAGTTCACTGGCAGTTGCTTTGGAGAAAAGCGTCTACTAAATAAATAAAGGTTTCTGTTGCTGGTAAAGTACATAACCATAGAAAAACATCATTACTCTGCTATTCTGAGGAGGAATCCATCCACCTCCTCCAAGATGTTAGGAGAGAAGAACTTGGGGAATTCGGTGGAAGACGGCGTCAAGGACAGAGGAGGCATGTGCTGCAAGGCTTTTCTATGGAACAAATAACATAAATCACCTCAACAGGAATATCAGAGCAGCCTGAAAACAAAATTGAATTTAAAAAAAGTTCACGGTTCCCTTCGACCTTATCGCACACGCTCAATTAAAACAAACTGAGCTACTGAGCGATTTGAGCCGACCAACAGCTCCATTATATCCAACGACAAATAAACAGAAACGACAACGCCGGCGTTCGTATTCCGCCAATTCTAAGCCAAACACAGTGTCCGCCGTTCCTCACAGACTGGGGGCGAGACACAGAGGCACCACTCACTGGGTGCTCCGAAGGACCGTCTGCGCCAGCACGGGGTTCGTCTCCATGGAAGCGGTCACCAGGGAGGTGAGGAGCGAGAGGTACCAGATGGCCGAGGCGTCCGACACGGTGACCTCCTTGCTCTTGGTGACCTGGTAACCCATGGTCTTGAGGCCATGGATGCGCGTGTCGCAGCCGTCGCTGAGGCACCGCTTGATGTTGATCTGAACGTCTGCAGTGGGGAACCACACAGACAAATGGCAGCATGAGCACAAGGAGGACCTCGGCACGGTTTCACTTCCGCATTCGTGTGAACGTATTATTGGTTGTTTCATCTGGACTCAAGTGGGAAAAACTGTCTAAAGCAAAAACCACACACAGTGGTGAAGTACTGCACAATCTTAAGAGATGGAGGGGGCAAAAGAATAGATACGAACATCAAATGCCATCAAGAGTGAGTGAGACCTGCCCACTGGTGAGAACAGGAGAGAAGACCAGCTTCCGTACTGCACTCACACACCAGGTCTTTGAACCGCAAACATGTGAATTACACATTTCCACCTCCGCGAATCTTCAAGTCTGACTTACGATCAATATTTCTGCAGATATGAACATTTCTGTTGGCGTATGCAGCAGACTTTAGCTCGCTTATCCGGTCAGCGCCCCGTCTGGAATTGACAGCTAGCGGTTCGATGTTCGCACGGTGCTGAGCATTATGGGAAGGAAAGCCATATTAGTCTGCGCAACTAATCCGAACTGTTTTCTTGACTCGTCAGCATCGCTCGCCCGGAAAAAGAATCAAAATTCGAAGTATGGTTTCTACTGAATGTCTATCGTCAGCTCACCGTCGTAAAGTCGAAAAAAACCGCAAGTCGAACCATCGTAACTCGGGAACCACCTGTATTTGTAACTCTCCAATAACAGTTAAGAATTTTGGTAATCGGATCCTACGGTGAGACAAGAAAGCGGTATTTGGGTTTTTTAACAATTTTTGGGTGCACTTGGGTCCCGCCTACATCCAGTCAGAATTTTCCCAATAAGAAAAAAATTGTACTTGGACTTCCAGGAATTTGGGTTGTCTACTAAGAAACTGGTGCTTTCATTTAGTTCATCGTTTTCTCCAAAGTGCTTCACAGTTTTTTACTGTATCAATTCAAGGTAAGTACCTGCTCAATGGTACTACAGCTGGAGATGGGATTCAAAGTTGGGTCCTCCGAGTCCAAGCCCGCAGCACTAATCGCTACACCGCCTATCGCGGCTTAAACCCTCAGATCCCGTAAGGACCAGTTTAAAAGAAACCGAAGTTGGTGTCACTCACAGGGGTGGCTGATGCTGGCGTTGTCCAGGAGCGCCACGTAACCCGTGACGTTGCTGGGGATGCGGATTTCACGGATTTCCTGCAGGGAGCGCCGGCTCTTGCCTACAGCCACAGACACCAGCTGCGGCATGTAACTGTGGTCATTGGAAGCCACGGCGATTGCCAGCCGCCTCAGCACCACGTCGGGCTTCATCTTCAGCCTGCAGAATACCAACACGACTCTTCGCATTTCTGCTCCACTTTAAGGCGTTACCGAATTCATACGACCGTGTCCAGATTTAACCGATACTTCATGCACCGAACACTCCCGTTATCGACGGTTAGGTTACGAACTTCTCAAGATAAACACCTTGAAAAATATTTGTAATTGCATTTTCTTATTTTCCAAAGTTTATTGCAGAGAGAGAGGAACCTGCACCGCCTCACACAGTCATGGCATCAAAGTAAAATGCACCATGTGTGGGGCCACCTTGAATAAACTCACTCCCACAGTAACAAGCACACGTTTGTGGACCGAACAGGAGTTCATGCAGACAACATTTTTATTTTCTCACTAACTTGAATTAGTTTTAACGGTGCAACGTCTAAGTATTTTTTTTTATTTCTTACTGCTGTGTCCGAGACTTTTACAAAAGCTAGCCTGTAAATAAACTGAGTACTATAATGTATTAGGCTTTTATTTATCATGGAAGCGGTAGAAATAACACTGGAATTAGGAACAAACTAAATTACAGTTACTTTTCCAATACCAGTTCCGAAGAACCATTGCACAAATCTTCATTTACTGTTACATGCAGTGTTTTTACAGCACTAACTACAGAGCTCAGTTTTATAGAGAACCCACTAGGTTAGTGACGATAAAGTCGGAGTTAAACTAGAGGTCTTTATAAGAACTGATCACACATGTATAACAAAGTCAAGCATATAATGACATTAAAAAAAAAAAATTCAACTAAATAATGTATTGTAGCTTTTAAACGTGAATATCGCAAAGAGATGAGAATTAATTCAGTCCTGCCTTATCCAGTGAGACCGTGCACTTCCATCTGACTGCCAGAACGATACCGTGTCCCCATTTGTCATCTTGAAAACGTCAGCTGCGTTGGAGGAGGCTTCGATGAAGCTGTAACACTGGTTGATGATTTTGACCTTGTCCACGTCGGGGTCGTGGCTGAGCTCTGCTCTGTACTGGATGTCTAAATCTGCAAGGAGAAAGAGGTCACCCAAATACACACGATGCACTGCTTTAAAGTTGCCCTAATTAATTACAAGTTTTTGCGTTACATGCAAATTCAGCGAAGGTGGAGTGATACTTCTTGTACTTGTAATGTGTTGCTCACCCGAAATCACGTTTAAAATATATTTTACATGACAGTGCATTTATAAATTCATTTGTCTTCTCCATGTCTAAGTAAGAGGGCATTATGCATGCTTTCAGCATTGGTAGATAATAGCTAAAATGCATTAAATATGATACTCGGTAGAATAGCAATGTGTTGAGAAAAAGCTGAAAAAACAGTAGGTGACAAAATATTTTGGATTTCATTTTTGAACTCATGCTGGCATACCGACAAGGGGGAAAAAGATTATTTTGCGGCAAGATAAAAGTATTCATTTTTCAATCAGTGTTATTTATGACAAAAGTGCATGTTTTAAGAGGATACTGCACCCTTTTCTTTTTGCAGGAGAAAGTCCAGGAAATCCTGGACCACTGAGGATCTCATGGTGCAGATGCTGTTGTAGCCCTCCAGCACTGGGAAGGGAATGGCACTGCTGGGGATCCTGTTTCGGTGCAGGAACTTGAGGATTTTCGATGCATGCGCTCCTAGGCGGTCTTTTGACTTGGAGAAGATATCAACAAAACCTACAACAAAGAACATTTGAAAGGAGTAAATTGGTGATTTCATAAAGTCGCTTACTTGACTTCCTTGCTTAGATGGTATTTTATTCACATCTCGTCATAATAGAGCAGGAAGCTCGACACAAAATTCTGATTAAGTGTTTTCTCAGTACGGTCCTTTATTTGACATTAATCTGCCACCTTCGGTTTAAAGAGCTACACTCTTAATCACTACGCCACCTACTGTCCAGAAGTTAACTGCTGGACATGCTCAATTGTATTTTTCAGACAAAGGTGGGTACCTGGAGTGAGGGAGCAGGCCTGGAGTTGCCGGATCACGTGACTAAGCTCGCCCTGTAGGTTTGCGCCGTTCCAATTCTTCAGGGCCATCAGCATGTTCTCCACATCCACTATGCCATCGCCCTCTGCATCAAACTGGCCAAAGGCCTAGGAAGAGAGTGTCAAAGAGTCACCGAAAGATCTCGAGACTCAGAAACGTTGTTTCCTGCCACAGTCCAAAGATAGAACGTGACTGTAAACTGCTCTGTGGGTGTGTGTGAAAGAGAAAAAGAGAGTGAGTGACAAATATTGCGCTAATACACTGATTAATTTAGACTGCAACCTGTCTCAACCCCCAAGTTTCCTGCAACAGGGTCCAGACCACCGCAACCCTGCTTTAGATGAGCTGTTATGGTGGAGGGATTTTACCTTTTAAATTAGCATTCTAATTACCATTGTCACTATGCTTTTATCAGCTGTCAGCATCTTCACTGCAAAGACACTTTGTTTCAAACATCAGGTTCCCCATAGTGTGTGAGTGACAGAGAGAGAGAGAGAGAGAGTGTGTGTTTCACTGATGTATGGATGAGTGACCGAGTGTAAGTAGCGTATCTAGCAGTGTAACTCTTTGGGTGCTCTGGTTTCCTCCCACACTCCAAAGACATGCTGTTCAGGTTCCCCCATAGTGTGTGAGTGACAGAGAGAGAGAGAGAGAGAGAGAGAGAGAGAGAGTGTGTGTTTCACTGATGTATGGATGAGTGACCGAGTGTAAGTAGCGTATCTAGCAGTGTAACTCTTTGGGTGCTCTGGTTTCCTCCCACACTCCAAAGACATGCTGTTCAGCTTCCCCCATAGTGTGTGAGTGACACACAGAGAGAGTGTGTTCCTCTGATGTATGGATGAGTGACCCACTGTAAGTAGTGTATCTAG
Organism: Scleropages formosus; assembly: GCF_900964775.1. Taxonomy (NCBI): domain Eukaryota; kingdom Metazoa; phylum Chordata; class Actinopteri; order Osteoglossiformes; family Osteoglossidae; genus Scleropages; species Scleropages formosus. The sequence goes on along the minus strand of NC_041830.1, from coordinate 8,592,256 downwards.
CAGGGTAAGTCACCATGGTGAATGAGGTGTGCGGGCTGGTAACACTACATAGAGTTCATTAGAAGTCGCTTTGGAGAAAAGTATCTGATAAATAAATGTAAATGTAAACAGCAGCTTGGCCCAGAAGGTCTTAGATTTCCCATAGATTTCCCTACTTCTAAAAATGCAGCCACTCATTCATCGCCTCTAGCGCAACACAGCAGTTCCATTGTGCAGACGGACTAAAGGAACAATTCCTCTGTGCTTCCAGCACAAACAAAAGCCATAGCATGAAGGTTTCTATGAATAAGTAAACGGGTTCTCTAGAGTCAAAGTCTGAACCGTAGTTTGCGCAGTCCGTCCCACAACACCACGAATGAAAAGCCAGACGACTGCAGTGTAACATTTATTTTTCATAAATACTAACAGAATGTATAATGATTATCATGAATTGAAATGGGAAACAAATGTACTGAAATGTGTTTAAATGCAGATGTTTGGCCTCTTATAACATTTCCAGTTGGTTTCAAGTTCAAATTGTTAAAAATTAAAACTTAGGTAGAACTGCGCAAAATAATAATCCATTTCCACTACCTTCCAATTAATCCTTATTATTGACCATTTCATCATAAATCCCCGTCCAGTGTCCGTCGTCATCTGGCCCCTTTCAAATTTCTCCACTATCTACAGTCAATAAAAGCTTTAAAAAAAAAAAAAGAAGTCCCATTTATTATTTACAGGTGAAGGTCTGTAAAAATCTTAGCTACAGCTAAAATAAATATACTTTGCAAGACTCTTCATTTTAACATTTAATTGGCTTTGAGTTACATTAAAATTAAACATTTATAAGTACTTAAAAAAAAACTTCTCTACTTAAACTCCTATTCAAGCCGAAATGTTATCCCAGAAACATGCAGCTTTCCTCATCTTGTAATTGATCATCAACAACGAGAAACACCACACACAAGATGCAAAAACTGTGGAATTACGTTGAATTAAGTCAGCCACACGTCGTTTGCTCGTGTTTTACTTCCAACTACTTCCTGGCCCCAGAAACGCAGGTCACTTTCACACCTCGAGGGAGGAATTTCAGAAAAGAGAATGCAGAAGAAAGTACTATTGGAAACTAAACTAGAACATGTCACCGTCATCAAGAATTCACGACGCCAACAACAGTAACGCAAGAAGCCAACGTGGATGTCTTTAACCAGTAACCGACCAGAATTTTTACCCGCCATCGGTTGCGAAGCCGAACGGAAATCGAGGAGCTGTTTCGAAGACGGTGCAATGTGCGTGGAGGAGAGAAGGAAGCCCAGTCAATCTACTCGATGCAGCATCAGATCTGACCGTTCCCTGGTGCTGCATCAGACAAACACACAACACTGTAGTAGGAATCAACATACTGCTGATATTTATGAAAGGCACAAAGTTTACTACAGTACTGTGTAGTGTCAGCTCATGGGGGGACCGGGGGACTGAAGAGTAATGAGAGGGGAGAAGAGAGGAGAAAAAAAAAAGACTCCAACTGGCTCATCATACAAACCCTACAACATATGACACTGTACAAACTTACAAACCACAGTCCAATTACTCATTAAATGAGAAAAGGCATTGCAAAAAAAAAAAAAAAAAAAAAAGGCAACACGCACTATGGTTTTTACTTTTTTCCCTCCACAAAAAATAAATCAGATTAAACTGGAAAAAGTGGGCATCACCCACAGAAAGCCGAGACCAACTCAAATGCACAACCCTATTAAACACACTTTTCTTTTGCCTACTTGTCTGGGATCCATAAACTATATCAATGTGTAACATATATAGATTAATTACTTTATGGTGAGTGTGTTCATAAAGTTATTAATCTATATACTGTATAAGGTTACTGCCTTAATCTATATATAAGGTTACTGGCAATCTAAGGAGCATCGGACAGACTCGGACCCTTCACTTTAAGAGCCCATATTATTCCAAGGATTTCGAGGATATTTTGTTGTTTTAGCTGTCAGCTGGCACGTGCATGAAGTCGGACCTTTAAAAAAGTGTTACATTAACGTCGCGAAAGGAGTCCTGCTGAATTCCGGAGGACTTTGGAACTACGCCTACGGATATGAGAGTGATTTGGAGCCGTGCGGTGGGGTGTCATTTGGAGGGCTGGGATTCTCTTCCAGAACTTTCAGCGCGGATTTTAAGAGAACTGGAGCGCACTGATTGATTCTGCGAGAAAACCTGACAGCGCGAAGCTCGGAAACTGCGCAGCGGCACCGGATGATCGTAGTGCGAGAGGAAAGTTAATTTGTCTTAAATGGAGAAGGAACGGAGGGAGGAGTGTAGCTGAGTGCAGGGGAGAGGAATGGAGGGAATGGAGGGAAATAGAAAGGAGGAGAGCGACGGGGCGGGCTGGGAAACCACCAGGCTGGGCTCGGTCAGCGGCGGAAACACGGACCTCCTCGCACTCGTATCGCGGGGCGTCTCTGCTCTCCAGCATCTCGCAGAACTGCTCCACGGTAACCGAGTCCTCGCCGCGGCTCAGCCGCTCCTCCAGCCACCGCACCAGAGCGCTCTCATGGCGGGCCAGCACCGACTCGGACATGGCCACCCACGAATCGCTCATGCGGCCCGCCGCTTCCCGCAGCTTCACTTGCTCCAGGAGGGCGCCGGGGGAGGGCAGCACGCAGGCCGGCACCGAGGAGGGGGAGCCGCTCGGGCCTCTTCCTCCTCCTGCCGCTGCGGACCCTCCTCCGCCGGCCGCTCCTCCTGCCCCGCCGCCGCCGCCGCCGCCGCCACCGCCGCCCGTGGCGCCAGAGGCCGGAGTGCCTGCCGCGAAGCCCGGACTCTCGGCTTCCATGTCCTCCTCGTCGCCGCTGGCGCCCCCGCAGCCGCTCTCCGCGTTACCCATATCGTTCGGCGGCTCCGGGCTCTGCTTCGACCCCCGGCGGCCCGACCAGCAACGGCGAACGGGCCCGGACTTGTCAAATCCACAGCACTGGCGGGTCCGCTCGCACTCTTCCGCTGTCACTGCCGCACTGACGTCCCGTGCGTGCTTACGTCATGGCGCCACCGCGTCTCGTCACGCGTAGCCAGAACACATGTCAGCCACTTCCTTGTACACCTGCGTGCGTTACTGTACGAGTACGGCGGCAGCGCTTCGTTCTGCTCGCGCTCTTGCACTGTCATTGCCGCATTGCCGTACGGTGCGCGCGGTCGCGTGCTGCGTCATTACGTCACGCGTTTTCGGAAAACTTTGATCTGGCTTTTCTGCCGTGCTCGCGGTGTGCGTACGTGAGAGCGACACTCAGCTGATTAAAAGTAACCATTCATTCACCTAATGCTTACTACCAGAAATAGATTTATAATGATATTGTGATGGCTTGAAATCATGGGAAGCAAATGTACTGAAATTAAAATCCAGATGTTGGATTCTGTCGTGTCCAGTTGCCAGTTCAGTTGCTTTTCGTAGTAGTGTGTCATGTTCTGACTGATGTCAAAGGTCGGATATCATATTTGTTGAGTAATGTAATTATGTCGGGGGTGCGGTGGCGTAGTGGGTTGGATCGGGTCCTGCTCTCCGGTGGGTCTGGGGTTTGAGTCCCGCTTGGGTGCCTTGCGACGGACTGGTGTCCAGCCCTGGGTGCGTCCCCTCCCCCTCCAGCCTTACGCCCTGTGTTGCTGGGTTAGGCTCCGGTTCCCCGCGACCCCGTATGGGACAAGCGGTTCTGAACGTGTGTGTGTGTAATTATGTCATCAGTACAATGGTGCTTTACTTGTTGCAGTCTTTTAACCCGTTTTTCTGGGCGCACTGCAGCCCCGCTTCGCTCTGGTTCGCTTGCCCAGGAGCCCCGGAGGATCGCCGTGCAGGCTGAGCTGCGCGTCACCTAGGAAACGAGCGTGAGCGTCTGAGTGTTCGCGCCCCGCCATCATCATGTCCCGGTACGTGGCGGCCCTCGTCGCGGTGGCCCTGGCCGCTCTCTCCGTGTCCTGGGACCTGGACGAAATTCTTGGAAACGTGGCCTCTCTGCTGCTGTCCTTCGGCTCGACCAGCGCTCCGCCGCGCCTGATGTCGGAGGACGAGCTGCGCCGGTACCGCGGCGAGCCGGGCAGCCCCGGCCTCTACCTGTCGCTGCTCGGACACGTGTTCGATGTGAGCAAAGGCCAGAAGCACTACGGACCCGGCGGGGGGTACCACTTCTTCGCAGGTGCATGCCATGCATTGTCTCCCCCTCCCCCGTTATCCTTGTTATTATTTTGTTACATAGATCACCGATCGCTTACTGTTAGTTAACTAATTGACCATCTGTCTAGCTGTCACTTAGTTCCATATATGATCAGTTTTTTTTTTTTTCTGAATTTACAAATGACACTAATCTGCTTGAAATGATTTACCCATTTATACACATGGGTAATTAGCCAATTGAGGGTGAATGCCTTGATCAAGGGTACTATGATAGGAGTGGGATCCAGACCCCCTGTGCTTTGATTGTGAGGCAACAGCTGTAACCAATACGCCCCCTGCTGCCCCATAATGTAAAACAAGTTGCAATATTTGATCCTTATACAGCAAGGTGGTCTTACTTGACCTATTCTGGGTAAGTGCTTTAGATCACGGATATTACAGCAGGAGCAAGGGTTGTGGGAGTCAAGCCAACAACCTTCAGGCAGTCTTCTGCTCGCTTGATTGACTTTTTACAGGTAAAGCACGCTGGCCATCTTTAGGATGTCTGTTAAACTAGCTTTTTTTTCTATTTTTAAAACAACCTCAGGGAGAGATGCCTCCCGAGCGTTTGTCAGCGGGGACTTCACAGAAACAGGCCTGACAGATGATGTTTCGGATCTGTCCCCTGCGGAGGTGGTGACCCTTTATGACTGGCTTGCCTTCTATCAGAGGGATTACAAACCAGTAGGTATGTATGATGAGATGAACCACATAATAAAATCAGTAAGTACACTCAGGATTGCCCAGTTTCTGTAAATGAAGAGTACAGAGTGGGAGTGATGTGCTGCGTATGGGGGGGGCACCTCCCAGGATGTGATGATTTGGACTTGTAATTATACCTGTCCCTCAGGTCACCTGGTCAACTTATTCCATTAAATCATCCTTTAAAGCAAATAGTCTTTTATATGAAATAATTAGCTGAATGATACCTGTGAAGCACGCTGAGGTAAAGAGCGGTACTCGTGCTGTACCTCACAGGCAGGCTGGTCGGCCGCTACTACAGCGACACTGGGCAGCCCACGGAGTACCTGCGTCACGTCGAGGCCACCCTGGCTGAAGGACTGAAGCTCAAAGCTCAAGCTGAGGCTGAGAGCAAACTCTTCCCATCCTGCAACTCAGAGTGGAGCGCCTCTGCCGGCGGGAGGGTGTGGTGCTCAACCCAGAGGTACCGATATTCTCCCTGCTCCATCTGGGAGATGGACGACACATGTGACAGTCCAGGGTGTGAACTTTAGACATTTAAGGTTACAGAGTCCACACATTTCTTGTTTTATGAACCTAATGTCTTCATTTTGTTAAAATAACCATTTTTAAAATGTGCATGATGGTCAGTCTGGGCTCAACGTTCACCCTTTTCCCTCTTCCTGCAGTGGTGGGGTGCACAGGAACTGGGTGGGTGTACCCCGGATGCTCTTCTCTCCTGGCTCCGCAAGCTCTCGCTGCGTGTGCGTGCAGAGCAGTGACCCCCTGAAGTTGGACAACCCCAACCTACGCGAGTATGAAGGCTGCCCCCCACTGGCAGAGTCTTGCACCATCCAGAGCTCATGAAAACAGGGCCCACGAAGGCTGCTGCAAGCTGCCATATACCCCTCTGGAGGAGGAGGAGGAGGAGGAACTGTGCAACCAGAGACACTCCTCAGCACTGAGACATTCCATACACAAGGACATTTTATAAAACTAAACTGCTGAAAATTTAAGGATCAGAGATAAATCTTACGTGTTGTAAAAGTGCTGACCCGTGTTGGCCATGTACCACTGTGAACTAGTGAATAAGGCTGTTATAGTCTACATATATTGTACCCCTGGAATCAAGTTGTCTTTTTATATACCCTGCGTTTCCTATAAATAGGGGTTAGCAAATGTTATGTACAGGTTGAAAGTTGCCAGCTGATCACATCAGACGTTTAAACAATCTAGATATTTAGACGGAAGTGATGCTATTAAAATGTTACAAGATGACAAGCTTTGTTTACATAAATTACATTTATAATAGCTCTAACAGCTGTACACTTAAACATTTGACAATAATGATTTAAGGTAGCAGCAATCTTTGCCAAAATAGCTTACCTACTTTTATTATGTAGTGATAAGGCTGTAGTGGTATTTTTCAAAGCTTTTTTTTTTTTTTTTTTTGGGGAAGAGAAATGGACAAAAAACTAGTACATATGAGGTGGTAAACCAATACTGAATAACAAGTCCACTTTGGGTTTTCTGATGACCTTTATGTAAATTTGTGTCCTCCCATTTTTTTTTCTCCATGAGTACTAGAGGAAGAAATGGGCTAAATATCTGAGCGTACAGATACAATACAATGTGCGTAAAAGGTTAACAATGTGCATAAAAGATTAACTGAGGCAAGTTTTAAGTTTGTCACATTGACAAAAAGCACAAACTGCATAAGTACAAAACAGTTATAGTGGTCAAAAATATTATACATTTATCTGTACAATTTATCAATATCTAGAGTGGACCATTGACCCCGATCACATTCTTCCTCCAACATGACGACAATGATTACGAAATGTAATGCATCCTGCAGCAGTGTTAACCTAATGGTATTTGAAATATAAGGTCACATGAAGAATTAAAATACTGGTAATTCAGAACTTTTCTTGAATTGTCCCTAAAACAAGTTCTGCTTGATCTGAAGAGTTCATGGACATATCCTTTGGTTGTCTGTGAAAACAAGACTTAAAATGTGCTACAAAGGAAAGCTCATGCTTATGCATAGAAAGCTTTTAGTATGATTTCATCAAAAGACAATGACCATTTTATCACATACAAATGACAGATCTTTCTCGGTTGTACAAATACAGCTTTTCACCCTCCCCGTTTCCTCGAAGCCATTTTCTAATTTCCGGAATACTCCAAAACAGAGGAAGGAATCCTGTACTGAGAAGAGACAGTCACCAAGTCCAGTAACTGAATAAACTACAGACTAGTAAGTTAAATCTGTAAAATTCATCTAGTTCTGACAAAGCAAAGACAGTGAACATGCAGAAAATAAAAGTTTCAGAAAGATCCACTGATTATTCCTGTAACTAATGTCTGTGACTAGTGTAAGTTACATTTTTGTTACATTTTCAAAGATAAAGTAAATGCAGCAAAATTTATTGGTTATGGTGTCTAGTCACCACTATACGTTTACCATATTAGTGTCTGAGTATTTGCAATCACTGAATTGACAATTCTAGGAATAAAGTATTGTAAAGCGTAAAGTGGAATCGAGCCGAAGCTTTCATCACGAGGAATCAACTACTGAAATCACTGCGCCCCACTGTGTAGTAACCCCTCCACTGGGTATGAACATCCTAGCAGCCATTTCTCATCATTTCATTCCAGCCACTACAATAGGAATGTTTATCTCTGACAGTCATGAATAAGACGCTGTGATCAAAATCAGGGGTCACTGCTGTAACACCCCCCAGCCCCTATCAAATACCCTAAACATAACCCCGAGTGCCATGTCCTCATCAATCCTCAACTTTTGTCTTTGTGCACATTTGGATCACCAGACCAGAATATTAAATTCTACTTAAAAGTCCACTATAACACACACAGCTGAAGGACTGGAGGAAAAGAACATAGTAGTGGTCCAAAGTTCACCCAGGCTCTTCCCAGGGGGTGCTGTCCACAGGCTGCCTGAGGCTTGCCAACACGTCAGTCAAAATGCAGCATGGCGGCGGCAGCCCTGGATTGGAGGAAGTGGCTGTGGTGGGTGGGCCTTAGGACACCCCGCCCAGCGTGAGCACGTCAAAGCAGATGTCACACACCCGCACAGGCTTGTTCAGGTCAAACTTGATGATGGGGATCTCTTTCAAGGAACACTTGTGGCACAGCAGGCGCCCGCAGTGGCGACTGCAGTGAGCCGAATAGGGAGAAGCACAAAACTTGCAATCAATCTTTTTGTGTGCAGAAAAGACCCAGAAGAAAAGAAATTCAGCCGAAACTTACCAATGATGCTTCCTTGTCGTGACGCCGAATTTTGCTGCACATTCGTAACAGTTTGATCCATCACACCATGGAGGCTCCTTAGACAACATATCTTCCACAGATAAAATACACTTCATTACAGTTCATCCTTTATATCAAAAAAAGCTACACTGTGCCCTCAACTTACTAACACGGTTGACACTAGAAGTCAAACTGAAAAGTTGCTTTTACCACACTGCAATAAAGAAAAGCTTAATACATCTATCCAGTTTTAAACAGGTTATGTTTTGTGAAAATCTCAGACAAAGCTATAGTAAATAAAAACTAGTCTTAACACTTCCATCCATCCATTATCAGCAACAACTTGTCTAGGGTCTCAGTGGTCCATATCTGTAAAGCATACAGTGTCAGACAGGCTGCACCCCCAACACACCACTACATCACAGTGCAACACTTATTACATTTATAAACTGAAATTAAGACTTTAAGATTACTTTTCATTTAATTAAGTTAAAATTAGAACTAATTTAAAAATTACTGAAAAAAATTGTTTATCTTTGCAAACTCCTATTCAATTAAGACTGTTGACTGACTCATCCCATAGACATGTGCAACACTCCTCATTCTGTTACTGATCACCAATTAAGCAATACCAGACAGGAGCTGTAAACACATACTGTAGAAGCTCATGGAATAAAGGTGGTCCTTCACCTTTGTTGTGACTGTGTTCTATTTGAGTATTTTGCTGATGGCAAGCAGAAATGCAGGCTATTTTTGCCCCACAAAAAACAAATTTTGGAAAACAAAAAAAAAAAAAGTGAAGTAAATCGGGAAATGTTTGGATCTTCAGATATTCATGACATGTTCATAACATCAGGTACTACTGTATTACATATTGTTAATGTTACAGTAATACATTGTTAGAACTCACTGTCCATTGCCACTGCCACTGTTTATTTTCATAGTTATATGGTCCAACCTTTGATGGGAGCGAGTCTTATTTCCTACCTAGAAGGCGGAAGAGCAGCTGCTTGGTGGCCACCTGGTAGTTAAAGATGTTGATGCCCTGGTTGTTGTTGACCCCCAGTCGAGCCCCAGACCTCACAATGGCCCGGCACAGGTTGGCATTACCCTTCATGTAAGCCAGCAGAAGCACTACCAAGGAAGAGAGCGAGACGACAAAAAAAAAAAAAAAAAAAAAAAAAAAAAGAGAAAACATTACTCAAGCCAGCACATGCTTCATACATGGTGCCGAGTTACAGCTGCACAAATGGTTGTTCCCAGAGAAGCTCCACATTCTCACCTGTGTTCCCTTCGTTGTCAGGTTTGTCTAAAGGGTACTCTGGCATACACTCCAGGAACAACTCAAAGATGGCGGCAGCATTCTCCTTTCCATACTGGCCGAGGACGTGCATTGGTGACTGACCTCTGTCAAAACAGGAACCACTTTTCCCCTCAACTATGACCGTTGGTGAATTCTAAATCATTCCAGAATTTTTTTTTTTTTTTTTTTTTTAAAGTTAAAAATGCTCACACACACATTGCAAGGTTCTTCTGAGGATTTCCTGGTATTTCTCAATCAATGTCTGTCCTCATATGTTGAAAACACAGCATTACCCGACAACAGAGATGCTAAGGTATGTGCTCTACTACAACCTGGAATGCACTTCTACCTCATGAACATACCTACTCACCTAATGGTTTCAGCCATATTTTTGTCTCTATATTTAGGTGAGTTGTGTATAAAATGGGGTTATACACTAATTTCACTCTTTATCTGAGCCCTGTAAAATGTCAGAAAACATTTATTAAATTAATAGATTATTAAAATTAATAATTAAATTGTTAAATAATTTACTACTATTTATTCAGTAAACATCTTGATGCTTTAGAGAGTGCTAGCTGTGATTAATTGGACTTACTAAATTTCTGCGCTCTTGTTTCCTACACAAATCCAAACAAGGTATGGTCCTTTTGTGGTGTCGACAGAGTACAGACAACAGAAATGGCTTTCACAGCTCCAATCAGACAAATAAGGATTGACAAAAGAACAAGCACGCTTTGGAGAAGCGCAAAGCAGATGTTAATTAACCTGCACCTGAGGTTGAAGGCTTCAGCATCAATGTTGGACTCTGTGAGAAGGGCACGCACGTTGTTCAGACGTCCGTGCATCACAGCAATGTGGAGAGCTAGAAAAGAGGCAAGGACAGTGTTCATCAGCAGCAGTTAGTTGTGTATTTGGAACACTGTTTGGTACACATGCTTGGTATAAATGTCCTCTCAAAGTTCCAGAGTGTACACTTGTGTCTAAGAGAAGAGCATGGGGGACGGATCCAGAGCAGTTCCTACCATTGTTGCCGTTCTCATCTACGGCCGAGAAGTCAACACCGTTCTCGAGCAGCACGGAGCAGATAGTGGGCAGGTCCTGCTGGGCGGCCAGGTGCAGCGCTGTCTGCCTGTGCTTGGTCAGTTCATTCACCTTGGCTCCGGCCAGCAGCTGTGCAGACATGCAGACACAAGTCAGGGTGGGGGTTTCATGGATTGAGCCCCTTGGTTTACTTGGGAAGGGAGGTATTCACCAGGTTGCGGACAATGATTTCAGAGCCAGCCTGCACAGCCAGGTGGAGGGGCGTGAGCTTGGCGGCATCCTGGACCCGCGAGTTCACGTTGGCCTGTACGCTGATGAGGAAGAGCACGCTCTCGATGTCCGAGTTCTGCACAGCCACGTGGAGGAAGTTCCGCCCTTTGTTGTCCACCTAGATGAAAACAATTCAGAATGCAAATATGACAGGAACCATCAGTATCATCTTTATGTATGAAGCAAAGATACCAGCACAGATTGATGTGCAATTTCCTTGCTCGCTCTGTTCTACCTTCAGAGGGCCACATCCCACATTACTCCATTAGTGATGCTTGAAAGCATATCGCCAACTAAACAGCACTCTGGGTATGGCCTCGGCTGGCTACCATCCAATTTTGGACTGCTCCCCACCTGCTCAGCAGCCCCCGGCTCTCTCTTCAGGATGGCCTCAGCGGCCTTGTTGTTCTTGTGGGTCATGGCACAAGCAAAGGGGGTCATGCCCTGCCGATCCCGCACATTGAGACGGATATCCGGGTGCGAGATTAGAAGCTGAATGATCACACCGTGCTGGTTACTTATGGCCACATGGATAGGAGTTCGACCCTCGGCATCCTGCAGAGAGAGAGAGAGAGAGAGAGAGAGAGAGAGAGAGAGAGAGAGAGAGAGAGAGAGAGAGAGAGAGAGAGAGAGAGAGAGAGAGAGACGCTCAGGACTGGTCCATCAACATTGGACCAAATGCTTTTGGAGTTCTCCACGTTACCTGGGTACTTCAAGTTTAACTCAGGACTCAACATTCTATATAGTGTCTTGATTTTGACAGACATTACTTCCATTATTGTCAAATAAAAACACAAAATTATAAAGTTCATTGGCACATTACTGGGCCTTGGTTGACCGTATATTCGAATGACCAGACAGCATAGTACATCACAATACCTATTTTTAAAGTACATTTCCCAGAAAAATCAGATTACTTTATTTCAGTACTTGAAATGATTCAGACATACAACTTAGAGAATACTGTATTTTTCTGCCAATACAAAATAGGAACTGTTATATTCTTTGCATCAGCCTGTTGTGCATGGTGTGCAGACATTTCAAATACGAAAAAAGCTTCAGCTGAAATTTACGCTGACAAATTGCTCCACTTTGTAAAAACAAAATTTTAATTAAAAATGTTAAACATCTTTCTGACTTCAAAAACAGACAGTTCCATTTGGTTGAACCACAATGTGCCAAAAACGTACAGTAAGGTGAAGTGTGTAAACTGTCCCGTGGTGCTTGTGCTGCTGCTTCAAGCGCTGAGCTCACCTGTGCATTGACATTAGCACCAAACTCAAGCAGGCACTGCACCACCTCCTCGAGGCCCCAGCTGGAGGCCAGGTGCAGCGGTGTCTGGCCATCCCGAGCCTCCTCATCACCCTCCCCATTGGGGCCAGGCCGCCGGGGGCTGTTTACATCACACCCGCTGGGAGGAGAACAGAACAGAACATCATGGAGTCAGAGTTGAGGACACACTGACCCCCATGGAGCTGGGCAAAGGGCCCAGCAATAGTTTGCCTACTTTGGAGACTTGTTTTTGTCAGTAAAAGGGTTTTAGTTCTTAAGAGTATTGTCACACTTGGCCTGATCACATATCCAGTTCACGTTAGCGCTGGTTCACCCGGATTATACAGCCTGTGACCCAGAACTGCTCATTTAACGGATGCGATTAGGACGTACATTGCCAACGCGACGCACCCAAGAAATTAGTAGCATGGACAGTAATTTGTAACAAACAAGCAGGCATGACCCGTGACAATCCCATTACCCACATCATCGTTCCCCAAATCCTATGCTGACATTGCTGTCCTACTTCAGCAATTACTGAACCAACTAATTAATTAATTTCCCAGTTTAAACAGTTGAGACTTATTTCCCTGGCCTAAGGTCACAACATGTTTATGGAGATTTGGAAAACCTGTGCCATATCAGGATAAAATCTAAGAAACTCTCAGCTACATGGACATTTAAACAGGACCCCAATTTCACAACACAGATATGCATATTCAGGTGTTGTTGCCCCACTGGGTTATATACTGAGTCCTAAACTTGTAAACACAAATGGGACTGGAAGTCTGTTCATAACTCCAGTCACCATTAAGCTACAATCAAAAACACCCAAATAAGAGAGACATAACTTCAAGTTGTAAAGGCTGGAAGTAAAGTCTATTGGTCTATATTCCTTCTGACTCTTTGGATACCAGCTAATGATGGGATGAGAAACGCAGGTAATTTTTGTTCCGCAACACATTTTAGAAAGTAAAATGGTAAAGAAAAAGCAAATAAAAAGAAAAAAAAACTGGAAAATGTTTTTAATCTTTGGAAATTCCAAATTTGCATGTTCATACCAAGAGGAATCAGCATTCAGGTTTTTGGCATTCAGTAAAAGTTTCATTATCTACTTTAAGGTAAAAAAAATCTCATATGAAACCATGACAGCTTCAGTGCATCTCTGGTTGGTCACATGATGCTGCATGGTGTAGAAGAGTTCACCTGCGAATGAGGAAGCAGGCCATGTTCTCGTTGTTCTCATCCACAGCCCTGTGCAGAAGGGTCTGCTGACAGCCCCCTGGGCCTTGGCTCCAGGAGGTCGAATCACAGCCGTGTCTCACCTGTAAGGTAGAGGAGAGTCCAGAATGAATCCCAACAGCCTACCCCAGTTCCCTTATTTTACAGTTACAGAAAGGACACTTTGGACACCTTTATTACACAGTCACATAGGTTCTTAGAAAACATTTAGAGATACTGTATCGTAGAACTTCATGTCAACTTCTTCAGGGGTAGAGCAGCAGGGCCCCTTTGTAGGATATGGACATTCAGACAGTCCTACTTGCCGTCTCTAAGGTCTACATTAACCTCTCAAAATAGAAATCCCAACTTGCACCATAGACACCATAGAGCAGCAGGTGGCGTAGCTGTTACAACCAACAGCTTTGGATTCTAAGGACCCAGGTCCAAACCCCATGTCCTGCTGTAGTACCCTTGATCATTGTAATTACCCTGAATTGCTCCAGTAACAAGCACTCTGCTCTGTAAACAGGTAAGTAATTATAAATTGCTTTGGTGAAAAGCATCAGCTAAATGAGTAAAAGCAAACATTTTTTACACAATTATAGTTTTATAATGAAATTCATGAGCTCCAACTCTTCCGCTAGTATCAGACAGAGAGAGACTCACTAAGGTAGAGGCAATGTCCTCCAGGCCATTCTCCAAAGCCAGCCACAGCGGAGGGTTGCCCTTCTCATCAACCATCGACATGTCAGCACCCCGTGTGCAGATCGCATCCACCACCAGGGGAAGCTGGTTTTTGATCGCCAACTGCAGAGCCGTCTCGCCGTCCTGCGTCCTGCTTTGAGCAAGCAAAACCCTGAGAGATACTTCAAGTGTAAAATTATCAGCTGCTGACTCCTAAGTGATGTTAAATATAATGTTAGCATAAATCAAAGAACTACTACCTGGGATAAGAATATAATTGAAACTCGGAGGAATGTAATGTGTTCAGAATCATCTACCATTTAAGTGCATTTGAACATTTTCTATTTCCTTCAGCTTTACTAATTCAGTTGCAATATTTTGATGCTGTGATATATATCTGAATATTCTCTCTGTAAAATGACATACGAAATGAAATGAATTTTATTCTGCTAGAAAAATGTAACAATCTGTATAATAATAAATGCTGGATTTCTCTTTACATAGTGAAGTTTGTGGTCAATGGCAATGTTTTTTCTGTTTTGTTATTCTCGCTGTGCACGAGGGAGGGGGGCATTAAAAAAAAAAAAAAAAAAAAAAAAAAAAAAAAAAAAAAATTCTACTTCCATATGTTCCAACCACCCTGTACGGACCTCACATTAATGTCGGCCTGATGCTCCAGCAGGAAAAGGGCACTTTTGCTGTCCTGTCGTTGGATGGCCATGTGGAGTAGAGTCTGCCCGTTGGACATGGTGTCATTGATAGATGCCCCAGAGCCTAGAAGCTGAGCGGCTATTGTGTGCATCCCTGATGAACAAAAAGCATTTACAAACTTCCAAGACTTAAAACTCCTAGGCTTTGCTCACAAAAATTAAAGTAACAGAGTTACAGTTTCTAGCCTGCGTAACTGTGTTGATCCTACAAAGTGTGGTATAAATGAGTTTGAGGTGCTGATGGAAGATGGTCAGCCGACTGCAGTGAAACATACCGGTCCACAGTGCCAACCCTAACACCGTCTGGTCCATGGAGTCTTTGAGACTGAAGTCTGGGATAATCTGCAGGTTGTTGGTGGCGTGTAGCGCATTTGCTGCCAAAAGAAAAACAAACCCAAACGCACAGAAAAACATGAGCACATTGCAAGCACACAAGACATTTTCTGGGAGATAAAGGGCAAAGTGAGCAACGACTACCTTTCTGCTCCAGGATGACAGACACCACATCAGGATGGTTGTGCATAATGGCCATGTGCAGAGGAGTCTGGCGGTACACTCCATGGGCCCGCTCGGCATCAGGCCCAGCGCTTTCTGTCTGCAGGTTGGGGTTGGCCCCCTGTTGGAGCAGCTCGGCTGTGAGGCTGGGAAGGCCATGACGGCAGGCCGTGTGCAGAGGGGTCTCACCCTGTGGAAGTCAGAGGCGGGGTCATTGCTCTGTTCACAGAAAGCCCGTTGAGCCAGACGAGCAGCCCAGAACGTGAACACCTACCCACTTATTGGAGTGGTTCACCTTTGCCCCATGGGTGGCCAGGAAGAGGGCAGCCGCCTCACGTCCGGCTCCAGCTGCCCTCTGCATCAGGCAGTTTCCTGGACAAACAAAGAGAATTATTTTGTAACAGACGTTGAAGTGGCAACAAGAACCGTTTTCAGCATCACCTTTCACCGCCAAACTCGTCTGACACATTTTATACCCCAAGAGGTGACATACAAGCCACGCGTTTTCACAGCTAGACAGCTAGGCTCAAGAGTCCTACAGGGCCCCTTCCTAGGATTTGAAGAGTCAATCTAAATGATATAAGACAGCAACCTTCATCATTCCACCCCCTGCTTTTGTCAGAAAGAATTCAGTTGGTCATGTGTGAAATGCTGTTACTTTCCATTAGAACAATAAGTCAGCTGGCTACTCTAGGTCACTACTCATGTAGCCACTTGATGTGTGAGCTTCAGGGAGCACCTGTGGCAGCGTCAGGTGCATCCGGGTCGCTGCCCCTCTGGATGAGGCGAGCCGCAAAGCTGTTTTCATCGAAGGAGGTCCCGTTAACCACAGGCGCGTCATCCTCAAAGGGGTTCACCGATGGGTCCGAGGCCACAGTGATGTACTGGAGGGCCAGCCAGAGAGCCGTGCTCCCCTCATGGTCCTTCAGCTCCAGGTCCAACCTGTTGGGGCAGGGAAAGGGACAGATCAGTATGTAAACTCACTCACTGCCAGAACCTCAGGCCATAAAGTCACAGCTTGAATCTAAAATGTTATCATTTTATACTACCTTCTAGGAGGGTTAAGTACACCCCCTGAAAAGGTTACACAAACTGCAAAATGTCAAATTATAATCCAGCATAGCGAAAGGAAAACATACTCTTAAAACTAGCCTTCTGGTAAAATATTTCACATAAAGCAGTGAAATAAATAATAGAAATGAAGCTCCCACTGTGGTAAGAAATGTTCAAAACTATGCTCAAAACAGCAAAAGAAAATATCTGCAGAGCATGTGTAATACATGTGTTAGGAGAGCAGATAAACATATCAGCAGGGCCAGCACCGTGAACTGCGTTAACACCCACAGCGGCCATACTCACTGTTTGCACTGCAGGAGCTGGTTGAAGACGGGCTCGTTCCCGGACAACACGGCCTCGTGCAAAGGAGTCCTGTAGCCGGAGTGAGAAACAGCCACTGATTGCACAGAGCGTCAGAAACAACGTGATGTGCAAAGACCAAGAGAACCTCTATTGTTTTCCCCATATGCACAAGGTCACCTTTACTAAGCATCATTTCTCAGTCCTGGGGTTTGTCTCCCTTCCTGATGCTTGGTTTTGTCCCACATTAACTCTTATTTGAGGTTCTTCTAATAATCGAACAAATTGCAAGTTTCAATTTGGATTAAAGTGAGCATGTTAACAGAATGAAAGCAGTAGAATGCAGAATGTATATTTTATATCAAAATAAAACATGTACACATACATACACACAGGAGTGACAATTGCAATGGATCTTCCAAAGCATTTGTGGTTTTTATCATTTTCACACGATTAATGTTGTTTAATACTTCAACAAGTTACATTTTACTTAAATACTTTGTACTGTATATTTGCAGTAGAAAATCCTTTGAAATATTGAAATACAATTAAAAGTAAATTTGTTGCCTTTCATCAAATATCCTACCACTGAGGGAAGAGGCTGGTGAAACAATATGAAAATTCCATCCAATTCTGCATTAAATCAGTGTTTTATGCTCAAAAAATTACTTTAAATATTTGAACTCAGTGATTAACAATTTGGGTTTCATTTCACCAGTTAACAAAACTTTTTTTTTTTTTTCTTGTCTGTTGAAAACTCTGAAAAATTAACACTATGATGCATTGGACTGATCAATCCAATATCAAGGAATACAAGGGTTTGTCATGCAAATTAACAGTATAAATTGTCATTTGAAAATTTCTTAAACACAAACATCTCTATTTTAAAAATAACTACAACCAAACAAATTAGTGGTTGATTAAATAAAGATCAAATCAAAATAACGTTGGTATATGTAATCATCACAGTTGGGTGAAAATCACTATTATTTATACACCTTATTTCTGTATTTCATCATCACATGTATTCTGTAACAGAAATTCTGATTTTAAGGCATCGCTCTTAGGTGCACTCTGGAACCCACCATACAAAGTGCTGCACAAAAAAAAAGCTGAGCTGAACAGCTGAAAATGAAATGAACTATGCCATTAATTCAATAAGCAGCTATTTATTGCCAAGGTTAGTTTAAACTTTAAAGGACCAGGACTGTCAATAACTGCTGTGAAGGATACTGGATGTTCAGTCAGTTGTCAAATAAACAAAAAAGCTGAAAATACACTAAACTAAATGTGAATTAGAACAGTTCTTGGGTACAATACCGAAAACTGAAAGAATGAGTTTCTAAAAGCATTAATGTCAACCCCAAAGGTAGTTCTTAGGCAAGAGATAACAGGGTGCATAACAAAGGGCTGTTATAAAAGCAGAGAGCTGGCCCCTTCCCCTGCCACTTGCCTGCCCTTGCTGTTCTGCATGTTGGGGTTTGCTCCAGTCTTGAGTAGCGCCTCGGCGATGCGGGTCATCCCGGCCATCACCTCGGTAGAATGCTTTTTGGGGCTGAAGGAGCACACCAGGTGCAGCGGTGTCTCCACAGCGCCCTTTGTGGCTGCATTGACTTTTGCCGAATGCCGGATGAGAAAGGTAGAGGCAAACTCGTCACCTGCGGCAGGGGGTAAAGGAGACACCGTGTCCGAATCCAAAATGGGATTCTGATAGGAATTTACATGACCGTGCTGTCTGTTTTACTTATCAAATCACTAGAACAGAAAGTCAATGAAGTTACAAGTATCATAACACAACAATAGATTGAAACCAACAGAGAAACCAGACAAAAGACTTGGACTGGATTCCAAGGCAACCAGTTCCTGGCAGTCCAGCAACAGAGCCCAGTTCTCAACAGGAACCAGATAAAATCCACAGCTTTCCCCTTTCCTAAAGATGATTATTATTATGAGGGTTGACTGAACAGTTTAGACACAATACTCATCATTCTGCATCTGGGGGTTCCTCGGGTCTGGGTACCTTTTCCAAAGTACCTTCCTTTACACACTATACAGTTCTTGCAGTACTAGAAAAAAAAAAATCTTAGCTGTACAGCAGCAGATTTTTTTTTTTTGTTAAACATCCCTACCTTTTTTAATCTCTTCATAATTGTTTTCCTGCCGCATTTTCTGGGTTGCAAGTGCTTCATTCAATACTTCTTTGTGACACATTTGATGAAACATCACTTACAGCCACCATCGCAGAATAGGCTTTAATGGATGTGTATGACAACTGAAGGACTAAACAGAAAGTTGCTCTAACCTGTTGTGCAGTCACAAGGCCTTGACCTCGACAGGACGAGGGCAGTACACTGGGTCTCAGAACTTTATTACAAAACCTTATTAACCCACTTATTTCTTGACTGAAGCCTCTATTAAAGGCAACTCACTGGGACAGCTTTATACAAATGGCAAAATAATCAGACGAGGACAGGCTAGGTTAAGATGCTGTGTCACAACCAAAAGTTAAAGTAAGGGAAAGTGAGATGAACAGCCCAAAGTTTTCTGAAAACAACCTGGTTACTTCATGGTTTTTATTTCTCCAGGCTCATTTCCTCTGCCTCATATCTATGGTGTTCCACCTTCATGTACACCCAGATGTTACAGCAGTCTCACACCGAGAAGCAACCGGTTTGTCTCACAAGGCTGCAGGGTGGATACCACCAGTGTGAACGGCACAAACGAAGCTCTGATTGTGACCGCAGGATGAGTCCCACCTCTCTGGATGGCCTTGTGCAGCAGGCTCCACCCACTCTGGTCCACCATGTCTACATCGGCTTTGTTGTTCACCAGGGTGGTGGCGATGCTCTCTAACTTGCGGGACAGCGCCAGGTCCAGAGCCAAGTCTCCATTATTGTCCAGTTCATTTAGCTTCCCAGGTAGCTGAGTGAGGGAGAACAAGAGCAGAGAATTAGTGAAGCACTGCTAAGAGAAGAAACAGAAGAGAAAAACGTGCATCTGTATGGTCCCTATCCGGATTTTGACTTATCCATGCAACAAATATTATGATGTTTCTTTATCTGCACCAAAATTTTGAGTAACTTCATTCTAGACAAGGCATCCAGTCCACGTGAGCTGAGACTGCAGTTAAAAATTGTACCAAGCAGTTGTGCGAGATGCACTGATTCATGGGTGGCATGTACAAATGCTCAGTTTCCCACTGGAAGAAGCAAGTTTTGTGTGTACTCATGTATTAGTGCGCTCTACCGTCCCATTTTTGCATCTTGTCTGTGAAAATTGTAAATATGAATCTAAAAGAAGGGATGAAGAAAAACTTATGGGAAAAAGTAGAAAAAAAAAAGGTGAAACAAGAGATTGTCATAGTAATGCTTGCGGTGAAAGACCAAAAAAAAAAAAAAAAAAGCCATCTATCTTTTGCCTCCCCTCCCCCTCCAGCCTTATGCCCTGTGCTGCCAGGCTAGGCTCCAGCTCCCGGCAACCCCGCATGGGACAAGCAGTTTCAGATGATGTGTGTGCGTGTGCATCTTTTGCTTTGGGTTCATCAAAATTTCCAGTGCATGAGTATCAAATAAACAAAAAGAGCTCAAAATATTGGTGGTGGTGATAGTCACAAGTTACACGAAACACCATCATCTCCCTTCTCTTCCCTTGCTGAAGCCAGTTGAACTGCATTGAACTTTTTCTTATGGTGTTAGGCTTTGCGGGTGATTTCTGGGTGAACTTGAAATGGCATTAGAACAAGTTTGAATTTTTCCCATTCAAATTAACATAATTGCGCTCATTATCTGAATTTTCGTCAGAAGGGCCCTTTTCAGGAACAAGGTACCGATAACAGGTGACAAGCATAGCTTGATAAATATCGTCGCCATGAGTGTTTCCGGAGGATTTAGCTTTGCACGACGCTGGAAACATGCCCTTGACGTGCAGCTAAACCAGCAAAGCACCACACATGTGAAGCAGCAGGTGCCGCACATTATGAACCTCTTCAGGATCTGCGGCAAATGATCCTGTGCTGCTTCTTTAATGACTCTTGTTCAGTCTGTGTCTGAAGTTCAAACTGTAAACTGTTTTAACACCAGGTAATCATTATACTCAAGGCCATAAATATACATCCTCAGCAAGCAATGTGTCATCTGATGCTGAAGACCATCTTGGCACTGAGCTCCATGACTGAACTTTATCTAAGGAAGCAACGGGGAAATGCCCCAAAAACAGTCAACAAACATCAACACAAAACTGACTTAAACAATGACGACCATTTGTTTACTTCTTGCCTAAATTTTGCATAACCACCCCATTGATGAAAATGCAGCACCAATACATTATGTATTTTGTTTGTTTTTAACATGTTACTTAAAACTGGGTTAGATTTCAGTGTCATAAATAAATAAGGCATCCTGCTGGCATTCCACTGTGGCCACGTTGCAGCATTTATTAATATCATATGCAAGAAATGACGCTCATGTTACATAAGAACTGAACATGCATGTGCCTGATACATTGCGAAGAAAACACCAGAAGCCAAAACACCTATGGCAAGAGATGGAGGCAACATCCAAACTGTGTAACGTGATTGCGTTTACCACCTGAGAGCCAAGGCGGGATACCTGTGAATCCATCTCTATGAGGTACAGGAAGACCACATCCTCGCGCTCCACTCTGATGGCTTTGTGGAGCGGGAACTCTGTCCTCGATTTGATCATCTTGTAGAGCAGCTGTGCACTCATTGTGCTGAAGTCTTCTTTCCTCAGGTCATCCTTCGAGAAACAAGGATACAAAAATCAGGGTCAGCTCCTCCAGAACATTAGATTTCTTGGCACACAAGCTGGGCTTCTCAGCACCAGTTTTGGCAGATCCCTGGGAGGACAGGATTTCCAGATAGTGTTTAAGCACCTCTCGAGCTCAGCACCGAGGGAGGAGGGCAAATCAGGCTAATTAGGATAACAACTAGTTCAATGGCCAAGTTCTCACAAAGGCTGAAAACCTGCACTCGGCCACAGCGTAAAGCTCTTCAGTCCACTCCGTCAACAAAATCAGTTCTCTTTACTTACAGCAAGTCCTCCACCTACAAAGACCTAGACATACAACAGCTGTCTCATCATCTTTATTATATTGTTTTGGAATCCCAGCGTTGGCCCTAATGTCTAATGATCACTGCTCAACCTATTGTGTGATAACATCAAAATGTTTTATTTACAGAACTTCTGTGATTCTATTCAATTTACTTTTTTAATTTGTTGCTAGCCTGTGGAATGTGAGGATTCTGGTGTTGGAGCAAAGAAAAGGCAAAAGAAAACAAATCTAAGTGAAAATAGCAGCACATCATGAAAATACAGGATGTACAGTGCAGTATATTTTAACATGATAGTTGTGAAAACATAAAACATAATCCTACTGTATTATACAATGCAGCATTCATACATTGTTTACTGTATATATCTTGATGGTTTATATAATATAGCAGAAGAGTATTTTAACTTCAACAGCTAAAAACATGGATCAGCAGGAGGCATAGTGGTAAGGGTTGTCACTGCGCACTCAAAGGACCCATGTTCGAATCCTACCTTGCGCTGTAGTACCTTTCAGCATGCTACTTAGCCTAAAATGCTCAAGTAAAAATAACTCGGCTGTAAAAATGGGTAAATCAGTATAAGTAGCTCAATGCTGTAAAATGCTTCATAGAAAATAGTGTATGATTCATAAATTTGAATGTATCAACGAAAGGTTTGAAATCCTTCGAGGCAGAAATGCAAGCCTGACATGTACACATTCAAAGCACTGCTTTTTAACCAGACAGGACTGAACACGTTGCTGCAGATTCACCAACAGCAAGATCAAAGGGGATTAGAGGTTACATCATTTGAAAAAATGAATCTCAGAACACCGTGAAAGCAGTTTGCGAGGAAGACTGCATTTCAAACCATATATTATTTTCAATCGGAGTAACCGTTTACAGAGTGGTGACTGATTCTTTACCCAGTGACTGGCGATGATCTCCCCACAGTAATTCATCAGGGTGCTGGCGTTGAGCTCCTCAGCTGTCTGATAGAACCGGATGCAGTTCCTCACGTTCACCGATGACATCACTCCCTTCTCACACCTGCCGGGGAAGACACGTAAGATCTCAGGGTAACGTGGTCACGTTGTCAATGAAGTTCTCTCCAGGTGTACATTGGGGCGTTCAACTTTGCCCAAGGTTTTTTGTTTATTGCTCCAGCTGAGCCACAGACCATTTTACCTGACTGAACCCCCTTTCCTGAGCATAGTGTATGAACTGGAGAATCTGCTAGAGCAGAACTTCCAGGACAACTACAAACAGGCCTGGTGTGTCCTGTGGTTGAAACCCAAGGCAACACAGAAATGCTCTGAGCAAAGATAGCCCAGGAACCTGATGAGATATGCACGCGCCAAGGAGTAGCTGGACCAATGGCTACCTTTCTCGCAAGAGCTGCAGCTGGAAACGGTTCGCCAGCTTCATGAGGTCAATCAGGAAGGCATCGTCCTCGTTCAACTCCAGCTCGTCCGTGTATGCCCAGCGGAGCATTGCCATGGCAACGTCTGGTTTGGTGTCTGCGGAGAGTTGGAGGGGAGCCATGAGATCACAGGTGACCCTCTGATTATGAAAAGGCTGTCATAATGCGGATTGTTCCAGTATGTTTCATACACACTGGTTTCTTGTGGCACAAATATTCAAATTACATTTTTTCAGACACTGGCATTTTCCAAATAATTTAAGTGCATTTTCATCACTGTTTTATTTTCTCAAATTTGTCTTCTATTGTGAATATTTGCTGCCTTTCTGTATCCTGCCATTAGCTAGTAATAAAATGCACTCACAGAATAGAAACAATAGAGGTGAAGGACTGTGACTAACTCACTTTCAATGTTTACAGCACAAAGCACCTCAGAGTTAATCAAAATTTTCAACTAAAACGTTTTGTAACGCATTTCTAATTTACGTTAGCTATACCCAAGCTTTTCACAAACCGCTACCAATAAAAAAGCTGTGGAACACTGGTTTTACTGAGCTTTTGTCGTCTGTGTAAAGAAAAAGTGACCTGAAGCTGACAAACCCTGGACATGATTATATGAGCAAAATGACATTGAACAGAAGGTTGTGGAGGTCACATACTTTATTTTCAGTCATTTTAAAAGTGTTTTATTTTTAATGTAGGCTGAAGTTAAACATTTTAAAACTGGAATGTACCCCAACTTGTGCCGTTTCTGGGATTCAGCACACCTCCATAACCCTGTTCTATGCAGTAAGCAGACTGCTCTCTTCATTTCTTACAGCTATTTCTAAGGGCTTTACATGATCTAACCTTTTAATAATCATAGGATGTCTATATTATTCAGCTTTTATTGACTGTGGCATGGTGGTACAAATGACTCTAGAATTACTAATAAATCAAGTTATGAACAGCGGTATTGGTACTGTGTTTGTAAGCTGAGGACCGAGTGTAAAGTATAGTATAACTTATGGTTAATCAGCACATCCATCATTTGATCCATCTGAGTCCCCATTGCGCTTCTCACATAACACCTGTGCACAAAGCCACGCTTGAGTCTTCCCTGTGGATTACACTGTCAGTGGAAACAAACTCACCAGATAAGTCCAGTTCTGTAACAGAGGCCAAGTTGGACAGGCTCCAGATGTCGCTGCGGGCTGCCAGGACAAATTTGTGTGCGCTGTACCTCTTCTCGCCAACATTTACCTTCAAGTCACTAAAGAGGGACGCAACATGGAAAATAAATAGCAGCAAAAAGAAGGGAAAAAAAAAGGGGGGGGAAAAAAAAAAAAGACACCACCACCTAACCAACGCCACAACAAAACCAAACAAACAGAAGTACGTCATACGATGTGTTTTCAACCACCATAGTGCAAAGTGACCCTGTTTGAAGTCACCCCTTGAGAAAAGTAAGACAACCACCTTCATCTGTTGACTTTGTCAAGTCCTACTTAACGAATGGGACGTGGAAGTGCTTGAGGCATCATGATCTTGGGTGCCAAGATCAGACAGCAAAAATGTGCAGCGACTGCCTCCCCCACACACCTGTACTGGTCCTGCTGGTAGAGCTCGCCCACAATGGTCAGCAAGCGGCAGACAAAGGAATCGTCCCCTCCGCTCCCGCGGCTCGCCTGAGCCGCCAGCGTGGCGCAGCGCTTCTCCGTCTCCGCCAGCCGCTGCTGCATCTTCACATACTCCTGCCGCAGCAGGGCGAGGTGCTTCTGCAGCTTGGCCACCTCCTCTGCGGAGACACATTGGTAGCATGTGAGACCCGCTATGGAGGTGGGCCTCTACGGAGGCCTACGGAGAAGTTCCGTCAAGCTTTCGCACCTGTGCAAAAATCGACACCCACTTTCTCTTCGAAGAAACGAAAGGAAAAACATCTCGTATAAAACCATAAGCTTTCTGTTCAACCCTTTACTTGCAGTTATGCATGGATTTTGCAACTTATGAACAGAACTGGGGTCAGAAGCCTATAACCTGATTTGCTCATAAATCCATAGTCACTTTTACCACTAATTCAGTCAATAAAATTTTAGTGGGATAGGTTCTGCAAAAACCTCAGACAAAGCTATAATAAATAAAAAAATACTCTAATAGTTATTTTTATGAACACCAACGAAAATTAAATATAAGATTTGTGAAATTTTTTAAAAATCTAATTTCCACATTCTCCTGACCAGCAGCTGACTATTCATCCCAAAAGCATGTGCAGCGCTCAGTCAGCTTCTTGATTATACTTAATTACTGTAATTAAAAAATACTTTGACAACTCTTTTAACTTCAAACTGCATTAAAACTAATTGAAACTGATAAAACATAAAAACAATAAGTCCCTCAAGCTTTTACTTAATGGGATTTCTGACCAATTCATCCCAGAAACATGTGTATCAGTCCTCATTTCGGTGACCAACCTTTAACACCACCAAAAAACTAGTTGTAAACACACCGGAAAAGAGATAGGCAACACCGCAGCACAACTGCTGTCTCATAGTGCCTGGGTGGTTTGGGAGGATGTGGGTTCGAGCCCTGCTCGGTCTGTGTGGCATTTCTATGTTCTTCCCGTGTCTGCGTGGGTTTCCCTTGGGCGCTCTGGTTTCCTCCCACAGTCCAAAGACATGCTCTTTAGGTTCACCCATAGTGTGTGAGTGACAGAGAGAGGGAGTGTGTGTGTGTGTGTTCCACTGATGTATGGATGAGCCAGTGACCCAGTGTAAGTAGTGTATCTAGCAGTGTAAGTCACCTCGGCGAATAAGGTGTGTGGGCTGACAGTAACACTATATAGAGTTCACTGGAAGTCACTTTGGAGAAAAGCATCTGCTAAAGTAACATTAAGGCGGAAATGAAGTGAATTAAATTGGTCCCACTGCCAGCCAATGCACGTGCTTTACTGCCCAATATCAGGCAGCAGGTCTCTCACTCTGCAAAATGCAGAAATTTTCAAATGTATAAGTGAAGAAAACACAATACATAGAGGAAAAAGTGTGCATCTTGAAAAACTCAAAACTCAGTCATTTGTAACTTGACAAGCGATTTACCTAAATTTCATTTCATTATCATACAGCTCAGCCTCTCAAGAAAAAAAAAAAAGTGTCAAAGTCTGAAGAAGCTAGCCCAGTGTGTTTAGAGTAGGTGTGCATCCTATGCTACAAAAATACACATTTATATTCAACAAGAAGAGTCACTCGGTTTTACGCAGCAATTAAATCCTGTCCAAATAACACAAGACAAAAGATGAATCTGATTTCTGAATCTGAGATGAGACCTAGAAGTAAACAAATCAAATTTAACTGCAAACACGTGGCAATAATTGCAACTAGACTGACGCAGCAGACACGGCTCTCATTTAAACCAGAATAAAAGTACGGCCTGGACCGCTTGTGGTCCATGGGCGGTTCAATATGTGGACGCGGAAGATATGGGCACACAGCAAAGCTGCAGCCACATCTGTGCATGACAGACAATCGCAAGCAAAGCTTAGATAACTATACTACAAACCGGCGGGAGATCCCGCACTTTGAGTCCAGCTTCTCCGTCTTCTTCAGAGCGAAGGTCCTCGTGACCAGTTCCAGCAAAATACATGGCATGAAGAATAAATCCACTTCTCTTCCGACTTTACAGATTATTCTACACAAACTCACATGGAGATTACCCTACCGAAAGAACGGTTCAGGGTCTGGCCCAGCGACACAAAACTTGCGTAACTTTACCGATTTGCACGTAAACAAAGCTCATCAGTTCAGCTGACCAACTCAAGTCTGACCGTGGCTGACAATTAGTAGAAGAACTTAGTTCCCCTCAAAAAGCTGCTGACACAAGACAGCTGGGAAGAGTTTTCTCCAACAAGACATCAAATGTGTCAGCAGCAGGATTCTTCCCCAAGTTCCATTTTCTTGAAACTGACCACTAAGTTGCAGTTTCTCCGAAACACGGTAGAGGAGGCATTTTACCCCACCTCCTTCCCGCCGATCTGCGGGGCCAGCCTCTATTAGTGACGCGGTGAGGAAATGAGAAGAAAGCCGCCCCCCCCCCCGCCGCACTCTCCCACCCATTCCGACAGGAAAGAAAAGTGCTGCAACAGCAGAGTGCGGAGCCTTCACTTACATTACTCTTTCCAGCATTCCTCAAAACTAGGGCTCATCGCTGCGCTTCCTTCACGTTAAAAAACCACCCGCATGAGAGCAAAATGGCGCCTGCGTGTTTTACTGCCCTAGAAGGACTCATTCAGGAACGCAGCCCAGCTCGCTGGGCCCTCTTCATTTCACAGCTTCAACATGATGCATGCTGATATAGACCTCATACGCAAATTATTACACAAATGTGGAGGTATACATTTTTTTTTTAAAATTAACAACTATACATTTACACCATGTCAAAGTTTCACCCTAAAAAGGTGTATTGATAACACGTTGATCTGCCTTGCAGGAACCAAACTGTGGGGGTCTATAGTAATAATGGTGGCGCGATGACACAGCGTGTGGCTGGGTGGTGCAAGGGGACGGGGGATCGATCCCCACTCAGCGTGTGTGGAGTTTGTTTGTTCTCCGGAAGTCTGCATGGGTTTCCTCCGGGTGCTCTGGTTTCCTCCCACACTCCAAAGACATGCTGTTCAGGTTCCCCCATAGTGTGTGAGTGACAGAGAGAGAGTGTGTGTGTGTTCCACTGATGTATGGCCGAGTGACCCATTATAAGTAGTGTATCTAGCAGTGTAAGTCACCATGGTGAATAAGGTGTGTGCGCTCTTAACACTACATATAGAGTTCACTGGAAGTCGCTTTGGAGAAAAGCATCTTGCTAAATAAATAAATGTAAAGGTAAGTAACTCAGAGCCATTATACATGGCAATAAACATACCTGAAACTATTTAGTGTTAATGTGCTATAATTAATTATTCTGGTGTTCCCCCCCCATCTGCATCTCTGGGAAACAATACTGAATAAAACTCAAATCACTCGATACTAATCTAATAAAAAAAAAATCAGAAGGCAACAGCTACATTTATCCACAGTAATTACAATTAGATTTGTTAATTTAGCAGATGCTTTTCTCCCGAGTTACACAGTGTTACACCGTGTTACACCATGGCGAACTCCCTATAATCATTCTCACATACAGAGAAATGTAACACACACACACACACACACACACACACACACACACAGTACAATCTGGAATCACAGCATCACATGTATTTGGACTGTTGGAGGAAACCCACACAAACACAAGAACATACAGACAGCAGACACACCAAGTGGGGACTGCACCCACGTCCTCTACTCGCCGTACTATGGTTCCACCCATAGAGCGCAGGCAATAGACAGGTGGCAGTTTCCACGACAACAGAAAGTCAGAAACAATAAGTGGAAAAAAATAATCGTCCCAGGGCTTTAAGACTGAGGGGTTTTGATTGTTGAAATGAAATGTTGCAAATAATACACCAAATACCCAGAGACTACTGACACCCCAGTAGTGTTCAGGGCTGTTCCCTTACAACCAGAAGGTTCCGGATTCGAATCCCCATCCTGCTGCGGTACCCTTACAGTGCTACTATGAGTATAAAGTAGATTTTTTTGACACTGTATGCCGCATTCAAAAAAGCTGTCAGGTAAGAAAATGTTAATAATAATGTCAATAATTAACCCTGTGTATCCTGAAATACAAAGTCTGCGCGCCTGGGGACGGTGTCTCAGATCATCATGAAGTGCTCCTCACGTGATCAGACAGCAGACACGGGCAAACCTACCCCATAATAACCATAATCATGTTTATGAGATCCATCATGAGGCCTCCTTTCTAGGCAGCAAAGGAAGTGGGACACCGAGGCGTCCGCCTCCATACGGGAAGGTTTCTCCACCGGTCTGACACCTCTTGTTTGGCCACTACCTTCGGCGATCAATGACGTGTGTCTCTCTCTCTCTCTCTCTCTCTCAGACACACACACACAGTCACTGCCATGCATGGACAGTGAAGCATGTAGCGTGTAAGCACCGACCCGTCCCTTCGTGAAATCGGAACGTGTGTTTTGCGGTCACACTGGCACTCACTCACTCACTCACTCACAGACATGAGGCAGCGCAGACCGGTGTGTGTCCTCTGGGTCACCGCACGGCGTGGGCGTGACATCTCAGATTTGCGTGCACCTGCTGACGCGGGAGTGTGATGATCACGAGCACATCTGTCTGTCTCTCTCTCACACACACACACACACACACACACACACACACTGCAGCTGTACCACCTGGCCAGCCTCTCTGTGTGTGTGTGTGTGAGACTAACAGCGCGAGTGCACAGCTGCTTCAGTCCGGCAGGGAGCGCGCAGCTCGCACCTCCTCCTCGTGCGCGAGAGCCGCCCGCCGTCGCCCCAGGCGCGACCTGCTGCTGCTCGAGCTCGACGTCACCGCTCGGAACAGTGTAACAACTGAAGAGGTGCTCGAAGGAAGCGGCGGACCAGTGCGGACTCCCGAACTGTCGTGCTTCTTCTGACACTGTCCCCCCTTCCCACCCAGTCCCCGACACACACACACAGCCGAGCCCAGAGGGCGGCCTGGGGCTCCCCGGCTCCTCACTGGGCTGCTGCTCTCCAGAAACCTGCACCGTTCCGTCACAGCGGTGACATCTTGACATCATTTCCCGCATTGAGAAACAACCTGCGGCTGAAGTGGAACAAAAAAGAGCTCTCAGGGCGGGTGCACAGCGCTCAGTGACTTACCTTCCGCCATGTTGGGTCCGGGCTCTCCGCCGCCTATCGCGAGAGCAGGAAAGAGACGCGCCGCGACAGTTTCACTGAGAGAAGGGGGCGATGGGCGGGGCAACGGAAAGATCGGAAGGCGGATTGGTGGACGGGATGAGGGGCGGGACGAGTGACGGACCAAAGGTAACCCTGCGCGGAGTTGGTCCCGCCCATAGCCCCTGAAAAATCCGTGAGCGACGAACTAACAGCGCTGTGCTGGTTCGTCCGTGGTGGGGACGCGTTTTGCTCGGGCCGCATCTCAGGTAGCGGTTTATTATAGTATAAAATATAGTATTATGGGCGGCGTGGTGGCACAGCGAGTAGCGCTGCTATCTTACAGCACCTGGGTGGTGCAAGAGGACATGGGTTCAATCCCCACTCAGTCTGTGTGGAGTTTGCATGTTCTTTTTGTGTGGGTTTACTCCGCTCCGGGTGCTCTGGTTTCCTCCCACACTCCAAAGACATGCTGTTCAGGTTCACCCACAGCGTGTGTGTGTGACTCAAGTTTATTGTCATAGATACAGTACCATGTACATGTATCGTGAAATTCTTCCCGAATGCTTCTCCACAGACTATGGACAAAGAGACAATAGAAATACTGCACAAACAAAACAATGACAGTGAGTAGTGCAACAGCAATAGCAATAAATAATGGTAACAGTGACAATAATAATACAAGGTGACAGCCAGAGAACTCAGAACGAGAGAATGAGAATGCTTAAAGTCATAGTGTAATTTACCAATGTGCTTGGGAGGAGCAGTCCACTCTAGTTACTAAAAGTGGCACATTGGTTAGTGTTGTATACTCTTACAGCACTGGGGTAAAAGCTGTTCCTGTACCTAGCGGTGCGGGTTCGAATAGACCTGAGCCGCTTTGCAGATGGCAGGGAAGAGAAAAGTGCCCGTGCGGGATGACTGTGATCTTTCATGATGCGCATGAAAATAGGCCGTCTCATCGTTGTTGGTGATCAGACCCACAGTGGTGGTATCGTCAGCAAACTTTATGATGCTGTTGGAGCTGTGCCTGGCCACACAGTCATGTGTGAACAAGGAATACAGCACCGGGTTCAGGACACCTCCCTGTGGAGTGCCAGTGTTGAGGGTCAGTGGGAAGGAGGTATTACTGCCAGTCTGCACACGCTGGGGTCTGTTGGTGAAGAAATCCAGGATCCAGTTGCACAATGTGGCACTCAGTCCCAGCCCTAGTAGTTTGTGGATCAGCTTGGTTGGGATGACAGCGTTAAATGCCAAGCTATAGTCCACAAATAGCAGCCTTGCATAGCAGTTTTTATTATCCAGGTGAGCCAGAGTGGTGTGAAGTGTGTGTGCGATATCGCGTCTTCAGTGGATCTGTTGTGGCGGTAGGCAAACTGCAGTGGGTCCAGAGTGTCTGGGATGGTGTCCTTAATGTGTCCCAGCACCAGCCTCTCAAAGCATTTCATTGCAATGGGAGTCAGAGGGAGTGTGTGTGTTCCAGTGCTGCATGGATGAGCGAGCCAGTGTAAGTAGTGTATCTAGCAGTGTAAGCCTTCGGGTGCTCTGCTTTCCTCCCACACTCCAAAGACATGCTGTTCAGGTTCACACAGAGTGTGTGTGTTCCACTGATGTATGGATGAGTGAGCCAGTGTAAGTAGTGTACCTAGCAGTGTAAGTCACTGCAGTGAATAAGGTGTGTGGGCTCATAACGCCACAGAGTTGGTTGGAAGTTGCTTTAGAGAAAAAGTGCCTGCTAAGAAAATAAATGTAAATTTAATATATAAATTAGTCCAGCCACAGTGCCTAAAGCTTAAGCCACATAAAATACTGTCAGTCATTGTACAAATAAAAAAAAAATATACATGCCATTCTATACATCAAAATAGTTCATACCCTATATTTATCTGTCTGCCAGACTTTAGGATTCACTTTAATATTTCATGTTGTACCAGCTGGAAAACATATTACATAGAAAGAGTTCCAGTATATTTGTAACTAATACTGGAGACAGACTTATCTGTTCAAGTAATTTTTTTCCTTCATTATATGGGTGGCAGCCAGGTGGTGCCCGAGGATGCGGGTTTGATCCCCACTCAGTCTGGGTGTAGTTTAAATGCTCTCCCTGTGTCTCATGTTCCAGTTTTTTCCCCCCCACAGTCCAATGATATGCAGTTCAGGTGAATTGCTGACTCTAAATTGCCCCTAGTGTGTGTCTACCCTGCGATGGACTGGCGTCCCATCCACAGCATACCCCCCCCCCCTCAACCTTACACTCAGTTCTTCCAGAATAAGATCATTTATCAGACACTTTTCTCCAAAGCAGCTTCCAATGAACTCTGTGTAGTGTTAGCCCACGCACCTTCTTCAAGGTAACTGACACTGCTAGTTACACTTACAATGGGTCACTCATCCATACATCAGTGGAACACACACACACTCTCTATCACTCACACACTATGGGTGAACCTGAACAGCATGTCTTTGGAGTGTGGGAGGAAACACACACACAGACAAAGGGAGACCGTGCAAACTCCACACAGACTGAGCGGGGATCAAACCCACACACCACCAAGGCACTGTGAGACTATGCTGGTCTCAGCTCCACTCCCTCTTACTGCTCTATTACCCTTGATTAAGATAATTACAGTACAGCAGATCACTTTAGTAGAAACACTATAAGGTGCAAGGGGGAGCGTGGTGGCCTCAGCCAGTGCCTGCTGTGTGGCAGGTCTGGGGTTCGAGCCTTGCAACAGACTGGCGTCCCGTCTTGGGGGTGTCCTCTCCCCCTTCGGCCTTGTGCCCTTTGTTGCCGGCTCACCACGGCCCCACTCACGACAAGCGGTTGACGACGATGGATAGACTGTAAGGTGCTTTGTGTGGAAATGCGAGCCAAATAACCTGTTAATGGAAGCTGCGTTACTCCTTGGACATAAACTACACCACCTTGCTTCTGTGGTGCAAACTGAGTACTGATCCCACTACTGAGTAACCTTTGTCCAAACATTTGACAATTTACCATTTTCAAATAACCAAAATAGAATAACGAGAGCAGGAATAGCTAAGGGATATGGTACAGATTTATAAAAATCTAAGGTTTTAACTTCCTGGAAAGCCCTTAGGGTGAATTCTCAGAAAGCAACAATGCAATTATTTTTTTTTATTTTTTTTTAAAAACAAAGTTAAACTCTCCTGAAAGCAAACCGTAAACGTAAACCCAAGCAAGGGTATTAAATAAAACTTGTTGTGCAGTCCAATTCCCCAATCTGAAGATATGACTATACTGATAGAAGTGGTTCTGCTCAGCAGCACACATTGTTTCAGAGACACGTTGCTCCTTATTTGCGATCCCATTTCTCCAACGCTTTATCCTTGCAGACATGTCGGTAGATCCGCAGCTGGGCACATTGTAACTTCGTATCTGCAAAAGTTACGAGACATGCCTTTTCATTTTAAAATAATCTCTGATAACAGATGTTTTTAAAAATGATATACTATACCAGTATACAAAATGACATGATTCCTACCAAGAGGGAGTGTGACTCAAGTGGTAGTGCATCGTTAACATATACTTTTCACATCCTACTTCCTGTGATGCACATGAACGTATCATCAGTGATGGAAGCTTAGGCCACTGGGTGGTGTGGGTCACCGCACGCTGTCGCCCAGACCGTCTGCCAATATTCCTTATTGGAGAAATATTCCCACTATACGTAGCACCTTTTTGGTCCATACTTTAGTTTTATACCAAGGATTGCTTATATGAAGCTTGAATGCATGTTATCTATGAATACAGCCTAAGCCGAGGAGTTGTTTAAAACAGAGGAAATCAATCATAAACACCTCCCAAAACTGAATTTCTACCCACTGCAGTGTCTTTAAAAGAAACTTTCATATTTCTCCAAAGTACAGTCTCAAGTTTCTCGCAGCAGCATTGTAAACACTGGGGACAGAAAGTGGTGCTGGGGATACAGCTGCTGCCTTGCACTTCAAGGACCCAGGTTCAAATCCCACCTCCTGTCATCGTATGCTTGAGGAAGGTACATACTCTCAATTACCACAGTATAAACAAGTAAATAGTTATGAGCAGTTTAACACTGAGTTGCTTTGGAGAAACGTATCAGCTAAATTATTAATTAGTTGATTATCATAGATTAAGCCAAGTAAGCAACTATTGTTACTGAGAGTTAGACCAGCCAGCTCTCTGCTGCAAGTTCTTCCCCCCCCCCCCACTTCACAATATAGAAATAGAAAACAATGACAGCGTTATTGAAAAAAATTATATTTTGGAAGAACTCACTACAGGTGACAATTTTCATTACATGAAAAATATACATCAGTATTTTGTCTTTGTACAATAGGCAAGAAAACTGCAGTAGTCCTTCAGAGCCAGAATAAAATAAATGAAAACATAAAATAGGGCACATAAAAGGAAAAATGTGCACACTAGCAACTGATCAACTTTGAAAATAATCCCTAAACTGCCAAAGAAACTCTAGTTAAAGCAAGTTACTACGCAGACACCACAAAAACAAGCGTGCCAAAAATCATTTTTCAGAAGGGTTAATATTAAGAGAAACTCCAATCATTCCAAATCTTACATGAATGTTGAAAATGAACAGCAAAGGTTGCACCAAGCAAAGTTATTGCTAGACCAATTTAAAACATCTTCCTTATTTTCCTTCAAGAAAGGGCTTAAAACAAATACGGAAATGCAGACACGCAAATGGAACAATGCATTTTGGCTGCTGAACCTTGAACGTTTCTTTTTGTTACCAAGCAATGTGACAGGAGGCACTTTTAACAAACAAAACTCAATTCTATCTCCTTGCCCAGTGAGAATGGGTATTTCTGCAAATGCACCCCAAACAAAACCACACAGAGTGCAATCATCTACTTAACAACCCTTTTCCTAATATAGTACCTTGGATTTAAAAGACTAAACAGATTAAGTAATTGCTTGACTTACATTTCAGTTTTAACCAAATGAGTGAAAGCAAGAGGAGATTTTTAAAATAAAACAAAAAGGCAAACATGCTTCACAACTTTTAAGTTTGCCCCCTGCAAAATACAGTTTTTAAGATGAAGAAAAGGTGTAGAAGCCCTGGTCTAATCTTCGGGCCTTTTGCAATGGTATTTCAGATCGTAGAGTTTCATCTGTCATGGGATACCATTATAAAGAAAGGAGGGGAGAAGAAGAAGGGGAGAGAAAGAAGGGGAGAAAAAGAAGGGGAGAAAAAAAAAAAAAAAAAAAAAAAAGCCAAAACATATCCCAGTCACTCTTTTACAAGTCTTACCCAAGCAACCTGTAACAGAAATAGCTCACACCAGAGAAAGAACAGATTTAGAAGGAAGGACAAAAATTTCAAGAATTTACAGGATTCATATTCTAACTACAGAAGCTCTACTTATTTGGTGCTATATGTGTGGCTGGATGGATATGAACAGTATATATATTATCCGGTTTATGTTTTGTGCTATGTACAGGTCTTTACAATTCTTCCTGAAGGTTGAAGCAGTTCGACTTCAAAAAGTGTGTTGTCACTTTTTTTTTTTTTTTTTTTTTAAAGTTGGCACATGCCAGGCCTTCCATGTCAGCATCAATAATGACTGGTATGTTCTTTTTCAGCCCATTTTGCAAGCCTGTGTTTGCCAACATTTAAATAAGGACAATTCCGGCAAGAGATGGGTAGAACGCAGGAAAACAGTGCCATGTTTCTCTATTGGAGACCTGTGAACAAAGCCAATAAATTGTATTAGTTATGCACAGTACAGTCCGTCCATGGGAGAATACTTAGCTGAAGGTACCAAAAAGCTCACATTTAGGTGCGTAAAACACTCAGCAGAGGAAAAACTTAACTTAGCACTGCTAAACAAGACATCCTATGGGCAGGAAAAAAAATACACAGCGAGTCCTCATTTTTGGGTACACACTGTTCATGAGTTTTGTAATCAAGAGAGAACCTCACATCAAGTCAAAATACCAATATACAGGCAGCGAAAGTAACACGTAGCCAGTTGATATTGTTGTATGTGTGGATTAATGCTTTGGAGCAACACAAAGGTAAAACAAACAGCTTGCACCACAATCGACTGGTCAGCAGATACTCTGGGTATTGTGCCTCATATGGTGATAGTTACGCTCTTTATTACATCGGAATGCGTGCACTTGTGGACACGCACACACCAAACCTGTTTGGTGCTGTTGGACTGACTTGTTCTGAAAGTAACATGTAAATGTTCATACCCTGAAAAAAGTGAAGCTACAAGCTGCAGAACACGTATCACTCAAAGGCAGTCTCTTGGCTCTTTCTTACACAGCGGGCAACTTTCCGTTTGAATTCACCGTTTCGGTCTTCTCTCCATTCTTTCTGCAAGACAACACAAACATATTTTCAGAATAAAATACACAGTGCAGGACTGCTCTCTATGAAAGGTGTGCACATTGGAAGGAGGAACGTAACAGATACACTAGTCTGCTCTGGAAAAGAAGCGTTTCATTTTTCCAAGTATGCCCTCCCCCAGCCAGTGTTATAGCATTTTAAAATAATGTAACGGATAAGACAACTCATTCTCCAATAGCAGACAATTTTAATGTAAGGTGCCACAGGGAGCAGCAGGTGGGGTAGTGTTTATAGCTGCCACCTTGCACTTGCAGGACCCAGGTGCACATCCCACCTCCTGCTGTAGTACCCTTGAGCAAGGCACTTACCCTGAATTGAGAGTAAAAATTACCCAGCTGTATAAATGGGTAAATCCTCCTAAGTAGCTTAACACATTAAGCTGCTCTGGAGAAAAGCATGAGCTAAATGAATGTGAATGTAGTGTACTGACCAAACTTATACCGTTTCTTCAGTAAGCAGAAAACTCTCCTGTCAAATGTCTCTGTGTAGCGGGGAGTTTTCCCTCCACAGCATACATGTTTTCTGCAAGAATAGAAAACGAATCCTGCTCTATGCTGCCACAACACAACAAATTACTCCACTAACCTCCTCCTCCTCCTGTCTCTGTAACTTATGACTAGATGCTTCTTCACACAGCAAGTGGATGCAAATCATAGGTTTTCATTTTACCATTGTTATTTCACATTGTGTCATTTCATTATGATGAACCAACACAGTGGTTGGAGCTGCTGCATTGCAGTCAAAGGTCCCATTTCAAATTTCACCTCCTGCTGCAGTATCCTTGAGCAAAGTACTAACCCTAAACTGCTCAAGTAAAAAAAAAAAAAAACCAGCTGTACAAATGGGAAAGTCAGTAAGTTAGAGAACTGTCAGCTACATCAAGAAATCATGTCATGGCCAAAAATGCCACAAATAACATATGAACGAACATATCCCTCATGAAAGAGAAAGCACACTGACACGAAGAGCATGTCAGCATGAGCCACTAAGGTGAGCATCTCAACATGCAGAAAACCAGCTCCAGTTAATAAGACTCACCGACCTCAGAGTGACCAAAGGCGGACAACCACACAGATAGTTAAAGTCATCCAGAAGACAAAACTCACAGCAGTCAATATCATTGTTTGTCTAAGTGTTACACACTTTCAAATGGAAGAGTCGATGTCCTCAACAAAGTCAAGCATTTTGTCAGGGAAATCTCTAACTTTATGGAAGTGCGAGGAATAACTTGATCCATTAAATAAGAATGGATGCTTTAAAAATTAAATGAGACGGATTTTCAGGAGCACGCTGTGTCCACTAAACGGAGAATGAGTATAGATGGGAAATTCGTTAGAAAGGTACATTATTGTAATGGGCCTTAAGCCACATGCAGACTTACTGCAGCATCTACATTTGCAGGGGAGTCTCCATTCGGGTCTGCCAACATGGATATGACACTGATCATAATGGTTTCCACAGTGTGAATTGGAAGCCAGCGTTCCTCTGGTTTCTCGTAACCGTATTTATCTTCTCCAGGCTCGTGCAATATCGAAATGCATACATCACCGTTCTTGTCAACTGAAGGGAAAAACCACAGACAAGGTAATGTTTACTTTCTGTACTAAAAATACTACAAATTCTGTCCTGAAAAGAGATACAAGTGATTCACATAAAAATATGGCTGATTACTTACCATTCGGGTGCCATATTTCAGTGATGAATTTCATTTTGGGAGGCCTGAGTGGATAGTCTTTGGGGAATGTGAGATGAGCTTTAAACACACCACCTTCACTGTTTTTTTAAAAAAAAAAAAAAAAAAATTAGCATTAACAGTCATTAGTTAATACTTGTCAAAGTCCTAAATCAACCAACTGTTGTCCTAATACAGCAGCTCATGCTACACACCTTTTAAAATTAATGTTTTAATTAATTTCTATTGTAACAGAAGAGATGTGCCCTTTTTTTTTTTTTTTTTTTCTGTCAAGCTAATAGATGTCTGTCAGTAGCAACAGAATGCTGCTGACCTTAATGCACTTCTACACTGTTTAGAGCTCAACATCTGTAAATGATTGAGAGTTACAGGTAAATCCAAGTTACTTATGAACAAAACAAGTTAACAGAATTCCAGCCCCAGTTGTGTTTGATACCTAGTTTGTTTTCTTTCCTCCAAAATATTAGTCTCTACTGAACCAATTGACCATAAAAAATTCAATATATAAATTTATCATATAATTCTGAAACAATGGGGGGCGTGGTGGCGCAGTGGGTTGGACCGAGTCCTGTTTTCCAGTGGGTCTAGGGTCCGAGTCCCGCTTGGGGTGCCTTGCGACGGACTGGCATCCCGTCCTGAGTGTGTCCCCTCCCCCTCCAGCCTTACGCCCCGTGTTGCCGGGTCCCCGCGACCCCGTATGGGACAAGCGGTTTCAGACAGTGTGTGTGTGTCAGACAATTTGGAAACAAATATACAACATTTCCTGTAAATCATTCTGTAAACAATGGTTTAATCAATAAACCATCAACAAAACATGTAATGCATGCATAGTTAATTGAGAGTAACAAGCAAACACTTACTATAGTGTGTCTGGGGGGCCAATAATTAGAACTTCCCATCGGTAAAGGTCATTATCGTCGATCAAGCCGGCAGAGAATCCTTCAACTGGATTTTTATTCAGTTCTGAAAGGAGAAACATGGGGATTCAGAGCCGGCTTTGTGTCGGTACACTGATTTCACAACAGATTTCCATGAAGACTGCACCCCCCGAACAGCTCACAAATTCTGCAAGAGTATATGCAGTTCGTCTTTGCAACACATTTTGGAATAATTTAAAATGATGGCTCTCAACTCTGTAGCAGCAGGCACCATGAATTGCTGATGCTCGATGCTCTACAAGAGACAGTCTAGCAAAACAGAGGTCTGCTGTTCCTCAAAGCTCCAGCCACAACGTTGTGTTGGTGCAACACAGTAGTTAGTGAGCCTGTGTGTAGAAACAGAAAATTCCTGGTGACCTCCCTGGCTATAAATCGAGAGAGCCTCAGTGTATTTATTTATTTTTTTTTTTAAAAGCCTGTCAATAATACTTTTTAGTGACACTGCCAATCAAAATTTGGGGGGTGCTCAAAGTTTATCCATGTATTAAGAGGCCATGAAAAAAAGTTTACATTTCAAATAGGGACCAAATTAACTGGATTTTTTTCTTTTTTTTTTTTTGAAATTGTGGCAGAACCCTTTGAAAGCAGCAATCCATGACTCTTTGATGACGAAGACATGAAAACAGTAAGCAAAAAAAGAAGTCCTCCCACTGTGACCACGATGTGATTGTTGTGACGTCCTGTCCTGCACCATCACCCTCAGCAGAGTAACGGACGGCTGTGAAGGTGTGACTCACTCGGGCAAATCTCAGGAGCACAACTTATTCATAGGCCCCAGAAAGAAATAAAACTATACCCTCTATATAGAAAACCCAATAAATATTAGGGGTAAAGGTCAGATGCTATCCCATAAACCGGTAGCAACAATCAATCACTAAACATGGGGGAATTCTTCTTTTCCCTACTTTGCTTTTCAAAAAACCTCCGGGTAGCAATAAAAGATCATTCCTCCCCTTCAAGTATTCAGAAAATTCATAAAAGACACAAGGGAAGTAACTTTCCCTTCCACCCAATTACATCACACTCCCACAGGGAAAGATTTAAGGGAATTATATCCTGGTAAACAAGTGTAAAACCCACAAAGACCTTTAAATGACTGAATGATCTTGTGTTGACAGGAGTGTAAGGGGTTGTTTTTATGAAGGCCAAGCCCACTGAGGGGAGGGGACCCAAAAAAAGTGCCAGTTTTAAGCAAAGAAAATAAGACCCAGTTGTACCAGTGTACCTGAGCAGATGTGGCTTCAAGCAAACAGTTAAGTTCTCGAGAAACCTCAGATCACAGAGAGTGTGAGTCAGGAAAAGTTCCTGGAACGGGGCCACGGGTTTTGGGAAACAACCCCAAGTACTCGCTCTTGGCTGTGAACACTTGGCCATGATTGGTCACAAACAGTGTTGGAATCACATAACATCTGAAGAAAGTCATCCTAAGCAGCTTTCACCATGCAGTAAAAGTAGTTTTTTTTTTCCCTCCCCAATGCAGATACAAGACAAGAGGGAAAGGAGAGATGAGCCAAACCCAAAAACCAGGTCATTCTAAAAATTCAAAGTTTAAGATGACCAAAAAACCCTCTCAAAGCCATTTAAACTCCTTAAGGCAGTTTGTGATCCTCATCAGCTGGAACCCCCTCTGAATGCTGGCCTTTATTCCAGCTCATAGCTTAAGCAATAATACTTGATTAATTGTATGCACCACACTATTCATGAACGAACACCTTTTAAATACGTTACAAACACTAACCACAGGGCTCAGTACCAATTTAGCTTGTGCTCCACCATAATCGTTTCAACTGAGCAATAACTCTAATGCTAAGGTCAGCAAAAATGTTTCAGGAATAGTAGCTGTTACAAAGTGTTAATCAGATGTTTGAATTATTCAAACTGACACCATAATGTCAACTTAAGAGCTCAGCTTCGAATAAACAACAGTACACACGCAGGGGTTTCAACAGGACAACGGTGTAATAATTGCCACATATTTATTAGTATCAAATGTTCAAGTGAGGCCGTGGAGCAAGCCATTAGTTTGTGGGGCAACAGGAGGTGTAGTGGTCTGAGCCATCGCCTTCCAGAAGGAAAGGCAAGGGTGAAATCCTAGCTCTCCTGTAATACTCTTTAACAACATCCTTACCCTGAATTGCTCCAGTAAAAATTACAGAGCTGTATAAATGTCTGAATAATTTTAACAATGCACAAATAAGTCACTTTTAATAAAGTCACCTTTTAACTAAGGGTTGACAGTTGTCCATAAACGTAATACAGGTGGTCCCCGATATACGATGGGGTTACGTTCGCCGAAACCCATTATAATTCGAAAATATCCCAAGTCGAAAATGCGTTTAATACACGTAATACATACCTCTGTGTCACAGAATGGGACATGCAGATCGCTTTTTTTTTTTTTAAATTGCTTTGAATCAAAGTACAGTTTCTACCGAATGTCGATCGCCAACTCACCATCCTAAATCGGGGACCACCTGTTGTAAATCATTAAATATTTTTATGTTCAGTATCACAAAAGTTCCAACCTTCACCAGGATGTTTATGGATTTCTTGTACAGCAAAATTCCAAATGCAAACAGAAGGTAAATCAGCATTAACATGAGTAGATGTCTTCCATTATTCAGCAGATAAACTGTTGAAGGCACAGACAGCGAGTGCATCAAGATCACTTTCGCTGCTGGTCCAACTGCTGTTGAGACATGGACCCATGCTGGCGTCAGGCTGAGCCTCAGACATACGGGTCCAAACAGCCCTCTTTCGACCAGCGTCCATCCACCAGCTGTACAAGATAACTTGCACTGCTAGAGTCAGTACACTAGCTACAGTCAATCACTTATCGATACACTCACTTGCGCGCGCACGCACGCACACACACAATTGGGAAACTGGAG
Source organism: Scleropages formosus (assembly GCF_900964775.1). Taxonomy (NCBI): domain Eukaryota; kingdom Metazoa; phylum Chordata; class Actinopteri; order Osteoglossiformes; family Osteoglossidae; genus Scleropages; species Scleropages formosus. The sequence continues at coordinate 8,550,617 of NC_041830.1, read as the reverse complement.
TCACCACTTTGCTTGAAACATATCTTCGGATGATGGAAGGAAACAAGAGCACCCAGAACAGCACTACTCACTGTGCCACATATGCTTTACAATAATATTTTGCTAAGTATTTCTATTTACATTTGTAGAGGACGACACTGTATGTCACTGGACCCTTACCTGAAGACAGTGGCTCTGTGTTGCCCCACCCAAAGGCAAACACGTATTGTACGCGAGTCATATTTGCGAACTCTTCCACCTCCTACTAACATGAAAACACCACAGCAGACTGACACAATGGCCATTTCCAAGGCTGAGAAGAATGCTTTCACGTCAACAGGCCTGAAAGCTCCTGCAAGCTGCTTACAAGCTTAGTGCTATCTGGAAAGATTGCCATGGTACACCAGGTTTTTCTCCTTTCAGGAGAACAAACTTCGCAGAAGAGAAAAGAGGGTGGCCCGTTTACACCATCGGTAAGAGTGATGTTTGTTGTCTTATGGAGACCTTTGCTGATGGAATATGGCTTTAGCAGATAACTTTGCATGGTTTACCTAAATTTAATTCAAAGTACCAGAAAAAGCTTACCGTTTTACTTTAATATACCGGTATAGGTATAACAGCCCTAGAAAAGTTCTACCCAAGTTCAGTATACAAACCGACTGCTCCCGGTATTACACACTCTTTCGGGTGTTTGAGGGAACACGTTTCCCTAATGATTTTGTAGTCATGAGCCAATCAGCTGCAGACTTTAACATAAAACCCCTCCTTAATTTTGTAGTTTTTCCAAGTTGTTTTATTTCAGATTTTTTTAAAATGTTTTCTGTTCATTTATCTTTTCACATTTAAGAGGTGTCTCAAAACTCACCTATTTCAACCTTCTCACCTAATCTAGTAAGTGCTTGTTATGTTTAATAATGGAAAAGCCTACATACAGCTACTTGTGCTATGAACACTAGTTTATATGGTCATATGTTGCAAATTAACTGTATGCAACAATCATGTGTTTACATCAACAGAAAGATTTGGATGCAATGTACTTTTTGTTTTCTTCTCCGAGACGTACGCTGCTTTGGAGAAGTGTTGGCTAAATTAATAAATTTACAATTTTAAGTTTCTGCCCAAATCAAGAAGGAAATGACTAAATTAAGTTTAACATCTTATAATCCTGATGTTCCGATTACCATTTCTTGAGACTGTTGGAGAGAGTGTGTGTAAATATTGGGGCATGTCCATAAAGCCCTGCCAATTAAAACAATAGGAAAGGACCTCCAGGTTAACAGACTCAATGTGTATCAACCGTTTTCAGGAAAGAGTTATGTCCATATAATGAGACACCTGTATTTCCATACACTTCATAAATACATTAAAAATTGAAATTTATTGTAATGGTAAAATTTTAAAATGAGGCAGATAACCACAACACACAAACTGCACACGAAAAACTGAAACTCACTTATCTTCCAATGAAAGGAGGGGACCCTGAGCTTCCACTAAACCCCACTAATGATACTGAAATCACATGGGATTGAATTATTGCTGACCTTTTCATGCACATGGCAAAGTAGAGCAACATGTTAAAGTACCCAAACTCATTGCGACACCAAGTCAAGAAAAACTACTTCAGCAATTATCGACAAATACCACAGTCAACCCTCTATATGTGACTACCTACAACAACTCCAGCCCTCAGTTATCTGTATGGAGCAGTCGTTCAACAAAGCAAAACAGGGAACAAACAATCACGGGAACGTTCAAGAAAATCACACAGCTTCATTCACTGTGCACAATTATAGCGTAGGCCAAGTAAAAATGGAAGCGCTACTTCCAATCATGTTGACAATCACAATCATTGATTAATGTAAACATACATATCAACTGAAATAGATTCAATACCATAGTTAATTTATTTAGCTGATGCTTTTCTCCAAAGTAGTTTACAGCATTACAAAGAGTTGGAGTCCCCCCAAAGCAGTAATTTAATTATGTATGTACTAAGTACTGTGTACTGAAGTATTAAAGATATTAAAGGTACTAAGTACTTTTCTATGAGATGTACGTTGCTTTGGAGAAAAGCATCTGCTGAATTAACTATGGTATTGAATCTATTTTAGTTGGTTGCTCTAGGTACTACAGCAAAGATCAAGCATTCATTAGTAGCTAAACAGCTGCTATGACAGCACAGTGTCTGCATGGTTTGTAAAGTGAAACACAAACAGTGAACCTGTGATTTCTTATTTTTCTATCAGAAACCTGAGTGTCAAATCTTCACTATGTCTCCATTCAGGGTACACCCTGCCTCACAGCCTATGCTTTAGAGCGCAAGACAAGCGGTTATTGATAATGAAAACATTACAAAATTATTTCTAACTTGCAATGTAACAAATTTTATACAATATAACCATTAACCAATATAACCAACCAACAATATACCATTTGGCCTGATATTTCAAATGACATTTTTCCTACTAGGAACAGATTACTGTTTTCGCCCCAGGTGAAATAGTAATGCGAGTCCATCACAACATGAACTCGACTAATGGGGTAATTTGATCAAACAAATTAACCCCATTATGTCAGGGAAATACGTATATGTATGCCAGAGTAACCTGAAAGCGGTTCCAGCCCGTACCCCTGCAAAAAGGTGAACTACACCCCGCAACGACTTGGCAGGAAGCCTAAGAACACACCTTCTTTCTACTACACACAGACCACGGATAGGTAGTTTACTGCTTCTGATATGTGTACTGATGCTGACAAACTGTTTCCTTTTAAAAAAAAAAAAAAGAAACCTTCAGCAATTCTTCCGGGAGGAAAGCAGAGCATGTAATTTGAATAGACCCCACTAACTTCCCCTCCCCACTTTATTCGAGGCAAAGGTCTAAATGTTCAGGACAGAGAGAATGAAACGATACTGGCTCTTTAACACCACAACTCCAAGAAGAAATGCCACGATCTTGCCAAGGCAAAGTGGAATGTAAACGGTTCCGGAGGACCGCGGCACGGTACTGCTGCCGACTTGACGCCGTGCCCTCACAAGACTGCACTCCATCAACAAAGAACACGGGGTGATTCTATATAGGGCAATTGTTAAGCGTTTTTAATACCCTCTTACAGATGTTAGGAGTGCACACTTGCTTAACAGTACACACCTTTCAGAAACCTTACCACCACGAATCGCTTGCGTTTCGGACAATACGTCACGAAAAGAACAGACAAGCATCATCAGTCAGTTCGGCCAGTTCCGAGATGGCGGTAATACCAGAGACGCGGAGCTGCAGTCCGACAATCTTGAAGCAGTATAGGAGTATATCGAATAAAAACGAAGCCCTTTGCCAAAAAAAGGTGGGGGGGGGGACGACGACGACCGCACTGCATTACTCACTGCTCCCCGTCCACACAAATAACACCTTTGAGTCATGTTATGTCAACGCTGCATCGCGGTGCTTGTATGAAGCCAACGAGGCAACAGAACCTCGGAACCAGCAGGCCAAGTTAGGGCTCGTGTTCCGAAATCCCAAGCTTTGCCCATTCAAATCCATTATTTGTACACACAGTACAATTTCCACACAAACTGCATTTTCTAAGAGATGTACAGTCCCTTCGGACAAAGTCAAAGAAGCTTTTACTAAATGTAAACCCCGCCTCCTGCCACAGTGCCCTTGATCAAGTACTGGGCCTGTATTGGGGCAACAAAAAATACCCTCCTCCTGACCTGTATCAAATGTTTAACACACTGTGACTGTTCACGATCCGGAAGCAGAACTAATTCACCTGCCAAAGTGCTGAAGAAGAGGTGAACGGTAACGACAAAAACAGAACAGCCTCCGGCCTCCTGTCAGGACCTGTGTTCCGCACAACGACGCGGGCAAATGTCACTTCTGGCGGAGGGGCCGGATGGAGCTTAAAGAACCACAAGCAAGTGGTTCAAAGGGGGTGAAGCTCCTCCGACGTAGTGAGCGCGCGCTGTTACTGCAGGGCTCACGCGAGGACCGTTACTGAGGTGCGCGCGGTGCTTCCGCCGCGAGGCCACGCCGCACATCGAGGGGAGGGGGGACCCGCACATGTGCGCATGCGCGCTGGAGCCCCGCCGACTCCGCTAGCAGAGCTTAGCTGTCATTCAGGGTTCGGCGACTAGTACAACGGGGGAGGGGAGCAGGGGGAAGACAAAAAAAAAAAAAAAAAAAGGGGGTGAAAATAACCTCTACATTTTCGCTAGAAAATGCCACAGCGCAATCTAGTATTATTACTGTTATCCAAATTAAACGCGTGAATGAAATAAAAGAGCGAAGAACTCCGCTTTTACACCAGCCGTTCTTTATATGAACATGGGCCGATTACCGAGCGACTGTGTGAGAAACAAAGGGCAGGACGTGTCTCGGTCTCCCGCACATTTGTCCAGGGCACACCAGCACGTCACCTTCAAACCTCGACCGTCCTGCAGTGCTTCGAGAAGTGCTCAAGAGGCTAAATACGCATATACCACATTAGCCTAGGAGAGCAGACACACACAGCGCATGATTGGAAGCGAAAGCTGTGCGGGAGAGACGGAAAAGCGAGCGGACAGGCCCGCCGAGGCCGGTCACAACGACCGCCGTTTTAATACACATTTCAGCAAGTCGATTTAAACACGAAGACACACATCGGCGGTGACAGAGAAGCCCGCGGGCAGGAGCCGCTCCCGTCCGGGACACCTCCTCCGCTGCGACGAGCGACCCGGGGCTCCCGTTCACCACTCGACATAATCATTAGCGTAATAAACACAAAGAAACGGTGTTATAACTGGCTTAAGGTGAGTGAGGGCAAGCCGTTCAGGCCGAGTTTCCGAGCACAGACAGCTGGAGGACCACTCTGTAGACTAGAGCGCCGCGCTCCTTCCTTCAATCCTCCTTTGGCTCCGTTAGCTCCGTGCTAACTGCGCTCGTTTACCTGCCAGCTGCCTCCTGAGCAACAGCGCCGACTGCGGCTCCGTCATGGCGTTCCTGCTTTCGGCTTCAAAAAACTGTCCAAACGTCTCACACCTACAGGCTTTGCGGTGTTAACGACGAAAACCAAGAGAAAAGACTCCCGGTGGTTCACGCCAGTCCGCTCCAGTCCGGCCGCACTACTCGCCTCTTACAGCCACACTTCCAGCGAGCATTCCGGCCTCGTCGCTCCGCGCATGCGCACAAATACCTGCTGGCGGGAGGGGAGGGGTGGGGGAGATGGGGGTGCTAGTTGCACGCGCGCGCCCGTGTCACTTTCCGCACCATGTTGGGAAGTCGTGCTGCAACCTGTCATTGTCACCGAGGTACTGCGAGTTTACTGTGATTTCTCAGCATTAAGGTGTGTAGCATATCTTGAAATGTGCGCAAATTGTTTAGTAGCGGTTTAGTCCCCACAGTTTAGTCTCCATTTTAAATATCATAATTTATTGTAGAAGACGAACAGTTTAATAAATTTTATGTAATTATAATAAATTGGAATTAAATAATGTTACTTGTCTAACACTGGGCAGCAGAGAGTCGGGTCTGTTATAATCTGAAGGTTCCGGGTTCGAATCCCACCCTGAATTGATACAGTAAGAATAACCCGGCCTGCTGTATGAATGAGTAACGAAAGGTAAAGCACAAAGGTTCTCAGTTCTGGCTCCCTTGGCTTGTGGTAAAACGACCTCCCCCTCTCACTCAGAATTGCTGAAACTCTTGTCAACATTCAAGAAGGGTCTAAGACTAAACCCACCTTTTCCGGACTCACTTCGCCCCATGATGATCTCTCCAGCTCATGTTCATGCACCATAACTTTACGTTATGATCATCCCCAAAAAAGCCTTTACACAGCTGCTACTCCTGTATTGTATGTAAATGTTTGTGTACCTTAAAAAAAATTGTACGAACGTGATCAGGATTGGGGGGTGCGGTGGCACAGTGGGTTGGACCACAGTCCTGCTCTCCGGTGGGTCTGGGGTTCAAATCCCGCTTGGGGTGCCTTGCGACGGACTGGCGTCCCGTTCTGGGTGTGTCTCCTCCCCCTCCGACCCTACGCCCTGCGTTACCGGGTAGGCTCCGGTTCCCCGCGACCCCGTATGGGACAAGCGGTTCTGAAAATGTGTGTGTGTGTGTGTGATCAGGATTCGTGTATTCTGAGTTTTATCATCATGCACCCACTTGTGCGATGAACATCGGACCGGTGCATAAACTAGCGGAAAGAAACTAAGTTTACTTAATCAAACGTCTGCAACTATGTATCTCTCTCCTAATGTAATGCACAAATTGTATTTTCAAAGTGTATTTTCTCTGAGATGTACGTCGCTTTGTACAGTATATTTATAGTCGACGCTTGAGCTGCAGTTCCACCAAGTGTCCATCAGGTGATGCTGTTCAACTGTTACATATCGGTCACTTGGTTAACCGTTAGATGCCCGGATGAGCCCCTGACTCGTCCTGAGAAATATCCCGCAGTCACGTGACTACGTGGTCCGTTCGATCCGCGAGACACGCGCTTGAGTTCGGCGTCAGAGCGCTAACCGAGCGCTGCGCGAAAGGCGTTTTCTCTTCAATGCAGTGATAAGTTCTGATAACAAGTGATCTGATTATAGCTGCTGTTGCAACGAAATAATTCTGGGCTTCGCATTGAAATATCCGCATTGATGAGAATCCTGTGCGAAGCGTTACAGTGTCCATCTGGGAAAAAAAAAGCTCTAAAACACGTCACAGGTGCCTATGTCGTTATACAAAATCAAGCAAAAGTGACAATATAATACTGTGATGTTATTAGAGGACTTAGTTGGTAGAGTATCACACAAAGTCCACTGTGCAGTTTACAATTTACTGATGGACAGACATGTATAGTTACAACTTGGACACAAAACATCAGCTAAACTGAAAACAATTATCCAATACTGTAATATATTTAAACATGTGTTTTAAACAGCATTATTTAAGATGACGTTAAGGAAATGAGATTAGAAGCAGTGAATCTGTGTAGATAATATACGATATGCACTAATATGAGTGAAGTATTGTAACAACTGTCAAGAGTTTGAGCGGGAACTGTGTTTAATGTACATAGTTGAATTATGGGTAAGATGGGAATAAAATGATCAACCGCTGGGAGGACTTACGTGGAAAATAAAGGGGTGTTTGTGTCTGGCAGTGGGAAGAGTGGCTTGAGGTGTAGGTTCCTGAGGAAAAGGGGCTCTTGAGAGAATTATTTTCCAAAAAAAAAAAAAAAAAAATTCCCTGTGTGCAAGTGTTCTAATAAAATGTCTATCATGAATACTGCCTGTGTGTCCTTCTTCGCCCCATCCGAACCCAGAGCGCTGCACGCCGCAGTATCGATATATTCTCAGTGAAGGTGTTCCAACAAATACACATTCAACAAGTAACACGTACTGCTATTTCAGGTGCTTATTGTACAAACAATAATAATCTTGTGCAGCTTCTCACGAGTGCTGCAGGACTGACGGCATCTCTTCGCGTTAAGAATGTAGAAAATTAGAAAAATCAGAAAATTAACGCAATGAAGTTGTAAAAAAGCTAAATTTGTGCTGATGTGATACATTCAGGTCACAGGCATGGCTCCCTTTTCCTTGTCTTGCTTTCCTGCTTGTCCTGCTAGTTGATTCCTTGTGGTGAGACTGTTGAGTGAAACTAATAATAATAATAATAATATTTACCTGACACATTCTCCAAAGCAACTTACAATATTCTGTTTGAATGATAAGCTACTTCCCACGATTTTCCCTACTTAAAAAGCGGTATAACTTTTACTCTATCAGTTCAGAGTAAATACATTGCTTAAAGGTACGACAGCAGGGGTTGGTATGAAAACCCTGCTTGTCCAGAGCATATCCTGAAATCACTGGGCACAAGGTTAGGAGGGGACACCCTAGACAGACACCAGTCCATCTCAGGGTTAGCAGATACACACACACCCAGTCACACACCGTGGGCAATTCAGTGTCACCAATCCACCTGAAGTGCATTTCTTTGGAGTGTGGGAGGAAACCGGAGCACCCAGGGGAAACTTACACGAACATGGGGGCCACCTGCAAACTCCACACACACTGAGCGGGGTTCAAACAGCCGATGCGCTCCCTTTCTTCAATAAAGTTTGAAAAAAACCTGTTGTGGTTCTCATGTCTGTGACATCCTTCCAGGCCAAACTAGGTCTAGGTTACACATCTCGTTACTTCCTGCAAAACCCACAAAAGCAAGAGTCTATTTCAATTTTCGTTCCGAGGTTTTGCCTGAGCTCTCAGTTTCCCTGAGTTATGTTTCCCTCTACCAGACACGCGTGTTTGTTCTGAGATCATAATCGATGATGGTGATTATGAACTCAGGAAAATGCACTCCTATAAAAAGAAAGATTCTCGAAACACCGCAGGGCATATCCTTTTGATGTAAAAAAATATGATGTTAAAAATAGATCATTACCTATTTCTGTGGACTAGAGAATCACAAATGAGTCCCTTATAAAATCAAAATCAAATAAGCTTAATTAAAGATTATACTTTTTGTTAGTTGAACCTTTATTTACCTGATCTATCCAAAAAACCTTTTACGGGAAATTGCCGCTTCCTCTCGACAGTATAATAGTGACAATAATTAATTGGATTTTTATGTGTTTCTAAACCGTGTTCATTTGGGCATTCAAAAAATAAATCAATATAATGCATTTAAAAAATATAAAGAAAACATGACATTGTACCCCTGGTCGATCAAAACTTGTCCAGAACCCAACATCATATTAATGACTTTGCTTGCAACTTTTGGAGTAATTTCAAAACTAGGTCAATTCAGCAAGCAGAGCATCGGGCTTCGTGCACCCCTACTTTTAGTTTAGTGTAAATCTGATCAGATCGTCTTAAAGTTCTGCAAACCTAGTTTTGTCTTTTCGCACCACGTTAAAAAAAGAAGGCGGCTCAGTGCTCAGCTGCAAATGGTCCAGAAAGTCCAGGTCTGCGCTAAAGGCGTTTGTGACGATAAAGAAATGATTCTTTTAATGGTTTTGAAAATGATGAGAATTGATAAAAATTGCCAGATTTTTACATTCTATATTTAGATAGGCTGCTTCTTCGATAATCTTCACACTTTGGCGCCTTCTCCAGCAGTGGACAATGCGGCTCTGACTCTTTGACCTCTCTGCATCGCTGTCCTCCGGTGCTCACAAGGTTGGCAACTTTCTCAAACTTGTCTTCTCCAGGAGCTGTGGATATTCAGTCATTTCTGTTACTCTGCTTCACGTTTATGATTGTTTCCTGATCTCCTTCCACTTTTCCATCAGCCCATCCACCCCAGCTTCCTTGTCTGTACCCTTTACCAGATTCTGGCGCAACTTAAAATCTCTTCTGCCCTTTTCCCTCTTTTTTGGTGTCACAACCTCCGTTGCACACACTGTAAAACACTCAGATTTGTCCACAGATGGTGCCCCCAATATCCTCTGCTCAACTCGATCCTCCTCTCTTCACTCTCTCTGTTCTGTAATTTTCAGACCAGCACATCCCACTGGCAGCCCATGATTATGAAACACACAATGCGTTCACAGACGTTAGCTCTGTGCTGCTGAACGGAACGGAAATGGAGGAAATCTCACAGCCTCACAGACTTAGGAGTTACATAGGAGCTCCGTGCATCCACACACTCTGCTGCTTTCTTAGTAAGTGGTGTGGTGCGGCTCCTTTTCTTCACCTCAGTCTCTCTCAGATGGTGTTCCTCAGGGCTCGCTGCTTGGCCCCTTATTCTTCTCAAGCTACGCTTTTTCCCATCACTCTTTCATTGCTTCCCATAGATCTCCTGTCACTGCTAGGATGATGGTACCCAGCTCTTCCTCTGTTTTCCCCTGCAGCTACAAACGTACCTTTTCCTATTCCAGTTTGCCTCTAAAACATCTGCGTCTGTCCTTGGATGACTTATCATCGTCTACAGCAAAGTCTTTCAAGATAGAGATCCTTCATCTCCAAGCAGGTCCATCCACCTGCTCACTTGACAAGCCATTCATTTCCTCTATTTTATTGCTCAAGAGCCAGGGAGTAATAACTAACCAGCTCAAGTCTCTACACATCGACATCAAAAGTTGAGCTTGCAGATCATGTATCTTCTGTAAAACTTTTACAGGGCCTGCTATTATCTTACAACACACCCTACACTGCTACTGGTCCAAGCCCTGGTTATATCTTACCTGAACTACTGCAACTGCCTCACATCTGGCCTTCTGAATGCTGTATCATCCAGCTGTGTTTGACCCACAAATAGTTCCCAAGTATCTCACCTCCTCATCTCTCCCCACTGGGTTCGTATAGCTGCTAGTGACTTGTTCAACACTAATCGGTTATGGCCTACAAGACCATCATTGGATCTAATCTCCAATACCAGCAGAATCTGATCACTCCCTACATCGCTACAAGAGAGCAATGCTCCTCCACCTCTTCCTGCTTTGTGGTCTCCCACTCTAGAAGTCCAACATCGAAAGTCCATACGTTTTCAGTTTTGGCTCTGATGTGACAGAATGAGCTTCTTCTCTTTCAGAACTTCCACCTTTTAGTGTTCCAAAATGCATTTCTTTCAGACCTACTTTGTCTTCATCTTGACAGTTACATACATTTGCACTACATTGTCTGCATCTATCATGGGGTGCGGTGGCGCAGTGGGTTGGACCGGGTCCTGCTCTCCGGTGGGTCTGGGGTTTGAGTCCCACTTGGGGTGCCTTGCGGCGGACTGGTGTCCCGTCCTGGGTGTGTCCCCTCCCCTTCTGGCCATACGCCCTGTGTTACCGGGTAGGCTCTGGTTCCCTGTGACCCCGTATGGGACAAGCGGTTCTGAAAATGTGTGTGTGTGTGTGTGTCTGCATGTAAGGGGGTGTGGTGGCGTAGTGGGTTGGACTGGTTCCTGCCCTCTGGTGGGTATGGGGTCTGAGTCCTGCTGGGGGGGTCTTGCGATGGACTGGTGTTGTGTCCCCTCCAACCTTATCCCCTGTATTGCTGGGTTAGGCTCCTGTGACCCAGTATGGGCCAAGTGGATTTTAGGCAGTGTGTGTGTGTATTTCCTGACTCTGACTCAATTCTATATCCAGCTGCTTGTGTAATGTGTGCCAGAAAAATGGCTGTATTGGACACACTGAACGTGCATCAGAAAATGCATTTTGGTATCTAAAGCTCTTTGTCTGTTGTGAAATATACTTTTGCTTACTCTGAGTTTTATGTGGTACGTTGAAGAAAAGCATCTGCCAAATGAAAAAATGTCAATTCTGATTTCGATTCTGTTTTTATACATGGTGGCTGTAAGCAGAAACTGATGCTCCTGAAACTCAGCTGGCGCTAGTATTAAGGACTAACTTTCAATAGAGCAGTTTTCGAAATGAAAGTTTAAAAGTAGTGGAAAAACAACCTGAAAACAGGTGACACTTGAAGAAACTCGCAGTAGTATGTCAGCATTAACACTGTCACTTCTTGAAAAAAACGCTGTTTTTTTTTAAATTTTTTTTTTAAATTGACTAACAAGGGACAGAATCCTCCCGGTTGATCTGGGACTAGTAAATTATGAAAGTGGAAGGAGACTCTGAATTCCACAACAAAATGAAAAAGTTACTGAATAACTTATTGAAACAAAGGCTACATGGCCTTTGTCCACATATATCTTGCAAACTCTAACCTTCAGACTTGACTTTGCAGTAAAATCCTCACTGCTTTCTCATTCCGATGACTGGAGCAGACACCAGGACTCGTCGGCGATTCAATTTTAAATTGATAGAATGGTCTGTTATGAATGGGGTGCGGTGGCGCAGTGGGTTGGACCGCAGTCCTGCTGTCCGGTGGGTCTGGGGTTCGAGTCCCACTTGGGGTGCCTTGCGACGGACTGGCGTCCCGTCCTGGGTGTGTCCCCTCCCCCTCCGGCCTTACGCCCTGTGTTGCCGGGTAGGCTCTGGTTCCCCGTGACCCCGTAAGGGACAAGCGGTTCTGAAAATGTGTGTGTGTGTGTGTGTGTGTGTGTGTGTGTGTGTGTGTGTGTGTGTGTGTGTGTGTGTGTGTGTGTGTGTGTGTGTGTGTGTGGTCTGTTATGTTGCTCTGGAAACTATAGACAGCGGTGATAAGTGAAAGTGTGTTTAAATGAGGGATTCGAACAAAAAAAAAAGACATCAGGTGCGCTCCATAATTTCCATGCACATTTTCTAGATTCCTAGAATTAAATCTGGGATTTCTAAGAAATAAGTCTGCAAAGCTGACTTACCTGACTTTTAGCTGACTTTTCAGCGCCAGCGATAAAAATAATTCTTTTCGCCTTTGATTTGTGCTTGTATATTTTTTTCAGCTTATAAAGAAGATGTAACCCTGCGCCACCGGTTAATCCCACGGAAACCTCAACTGCAAGCAGCAGTACGCATGATCTGAAAATGGTTCAAATTTTCCATTCTGAAAGGTGCATTACATTTCCATATACTGTATAAATTATAAAGGGGCGCAGTGGGTTGGACCGGGTCCTGCTCTCCAGTGGGTCTGGGGTTCGAGTCCCGCTTGGGGTTCCTTGCGGTGGAGTGGCGTCCCGTCCTGGGTGTGTCCCCTCCCCCTCCGGCCTTACGCCCTGTGTTACCGGGTAGGCTGCGGTTCCCCGTGACCCCGTATGGGACGAGCGGTTCAGAAAGCGTGTGTGTATATGTATATAAATCACAATAAAACATAATATAGAATAATTTGTCTAACCTGTTCCACTGACTACGAGGCCATTTTATTATGTCTGTTTCGCTCGCGAATCATGATCATGTGGACACTTTTCTCATTGTCTGCACGGTGCCGCAACAGTCACAACATTGAGCGTAACTTCCTCGCCGGAGGGTACGCGTGCGCTACAATGAGGAACTGTCTGCAAGCATATGACAAGAAATTAGGGGAAGGGCCTTTTGCGTTAACTCAGTAATAAGCAGCAGTGTATAAAAGCCGCCGGGAGCTGCTGTTGCTGCTGCTGCTGCTGCTGCTAAGGCGAAGTGTCAAGTGACCCGAAGCAGCCTCGCTTACCGCGCAAGGACCGCGAGAAGCCGCTTCCCAACGCACGATGGAGTGACCCGCCGCAGGGGGGACCGCCAGTCATCGCCGACCGGCGTGCCGTAAGCCTCGCTCTCTTCGAAAAGAACCGACGACGGCATCGCGGAAAGCTCTTCAAGTTCTTGTCTTGGCGACATCATTGATTCGATGGTGTCACTGAGATAAACAATCTGTCTGAAACGGGAAGGCGCCACATTCACACTGTGTGACTGTTGTAAAAGAGCAGCGCGCGGCGACACACGGGGTTACTTTCTTTTTTACTCTGTTCTCTCCGTGTTAAGGATATAATTGACACATTCGCCGCGCTGGGTACAGTTTTATTTTTAAACGAGAAAGAGAAGCTCGAAATTCTGTAGGGGGAGGGGGGGGGGGGACATGATGATCTCTCTCGAGGCATGTTTGGTGCCAGTTTTTTTCTTACGTGCAGAAAAAGTTTCTTCGTTTATTACGCTACTGACAAGCACTGCATTTTGTACCGCGGGCCGTTATTTATTTATTCACTTTATTTATTACTTCACCGGCCACACTGGTACTGCAATTTTGCGCTGCAGCAGATCAGTAAAACGGGGATAAACCAGAAGCAAGCCGATATCTTCAGGAAGATTAATAGTTAATTTTACACTGTGATAAAGATCGGCGTGAAAGGAATGAGTGACAGCGTGCAGGAGACGTGTCTTCGAAACACATTTCGGTTCTACTCTTGCCTTGGGTACTGCAGTTCAGGAAACAAAAAAAGCGTAAATATCTCAATAACGGCCGTTTATTCCCAACCTGGGGTTTGCGCAGTGGCGCAGTGGGTCGGACCAGGTCCTGCTCTCCAGTGGGTCTGGGGTTCGAGTTCCGCTTGGAGTGCCTTGCGGTGGACTGGCGTCCCGTCCTGGGTGTGTCCCCTCCCCCTCCGGCCTTTCGCCCTGTCTTGTTGGGTTAGGCTCCAGTTCCCTGCAACCCCATATGGGACAAGCGGTTCAGAAAGTGTGTGTGTATTTATTCCCAACCTTTTCTGCTTCAGTCTGACAAAAATGTTCCTGCTCTTCCGCTAAACTCCTTTGCTCGGTTATGTGTGAAGAAGGACTGTTGTTGGGAACAGGAGTAGCGCAGTCCGGCAGATGCCGTTTTAAAGGACAAGTCTAATGTGGCGTCTGGGGTAATGTGATTACGGTGACATTCCAAAAAAAATTCCGCGGTCGTATTAGAGTAAACTCTGTTTGGCTGGACGCCTTCTGGTGAAACTGAGGAGAAGCTCTTCACCCATTAATTCCGACACTCGTCTAAAACCGTACAGAAGTAGCATCCGGACGTTTGGTTGCTTCTGCAAGGGATACCATTACAGTTGGTGTATTTACATTACGATATCTCTCTAAATGTTTTCGATGTGGGTGTCTGCCTCTGGCCGCTTCATTCTCCCACAAGAGTAAAAACTCGGCCCCAAAGCGGCGGAATGAGCTCCCTCGTTCCCTCAGGACTGCTGAATCCCTTGTACCACTCAGAAAAGCTCTCTAAACCCTCCCCACCTCCTGGAATGTCCAGGAATTTATAACAACACTATCTGAGGCGGTTATCAGCATATTTCCTATCTGAAACATTTCTATAAGCAGCTACTTGAGCGGGTTCGCACGACGTGAGATTTCCGGGGGACCGCTTGAGCAACGCGTACCAGCGACGGTTTGATCAGGCTGCGCGGAGCGCTGTCGAACGATGCTTCGATGATCCAGCGTCTGTATCTAAGGCTCTTTATCTGTTACGCGCTGCGTTCTCGAACGCTCTGAACCGTACGTCGTTGCGTAGAATAAGCGTTGAAGTTAAACGGGGTTTTTTCAGCAGAAGCCCAGGAAAACTTGCAGGTTCTTGCTTATTTACAGGTGGGTGGCGGCGAGACATCGAGACATGGAGCTGAACGCGGTCGCAAGGCCCGATCCAGGGGTGGAGACCACGGGTCTGAGCACCATCTCGGGCTCGTTGCAGCGGTACGGGTCCGTGAGGGACGGCCCGGCGACGGCTACCACCTCGGTGCCCGAGACGGCTGCCGTCATGCCCAAGCGACTGTACGTCGTGGTCGCGGTACTCTGTTACGTGAACCTACTAAATTACATGGACCGCTACACTATTGCAGGTGAGATCTGACATCTGCACGATCGCTGAGTCTCCCTCCGTGTGATATCCTGCATACCGTACAATCCGCTGTGTTGTAACACGCACTTCTTACTCTTTTTTTTTTTTTTTTTTTTTTTTTACTTTTTAGGTGTTCTTCTCAACATCCAGAAATATTTCAATGTTACTGACAGCCTGGCTGGACTGCTGCAGACAGGTACGCGAACGGCCCTCGGCTTTTCAGTTTCGGGGGGGGGGGGGGGGGGGGAAACTCATTCATTGCGTGCGACGATCGAACTGCAGCCCTGTGTGGAAGACGAAAAAAGCTGCACTTTGCTGTGATCACAAACAGGAAAGAGGCTCCTACATACCAGTATAACAGGTGGAATGAATTTTTTGCTGCGTCCAAACCATCGGGCGATCGGCCCACCCACGCCCCTCGCAGCTCTTGCTCAAATTTCTGCCTGTTTTACAAGAGCGATGACATTGCATTTTGCCTACAAGGGCAACAATAACTTATTCTTCCCTTTTTCTCACTGCGGCATCTCCCTTTAGACGAAGCATAAACTAGTACACGGGTTTAAACATCCCTTCTTTCCCACGACTGCAAACTGACGACTTCTGTGTTTGAGTAAAGAAATGACATTTACTCGTGTAGCCGACGCTTTTCTCCAAAGCAGCTGACGGCGTTGAGTTACTTACGATTTTTTACCCATTTATACAGCTGGGCAATTTATGGTAAGTACCTTGTTCAAGGGCACTAGAGCCGGAGGTGGGATTTAAGACTGCAACCTTTGCGTCCAAAGGCAGCAGCTGTAAGCACTAGGCTACCGGAGCGTTAGAAGAGTCCCCCCGCACCGTACACGGTCCACCAAGACCTTGCCACGGCCAATCTCACTACGGCTGTAACTAGGTCAGCGTGTCGACAACTAGTTTGCACGCTGCCCTGTTTCATTTACTGCATCCTTCGCTTTCTTTGCAGTTTTCATCTGCAGTTTCATGCTGCTGGCCCCTGTTTTCGGGTACCTTGGCGACCGGTACAACAGGAAGATTATCATGGTGGCTGGGCTGTGCATCTGGACCTTCACTACCCTCGGAAGCTCTTTCATCACTCAGTCGGTAAAGTAATGGAGGAAAAGCTGTTACCAAACATTCTGGGAAAGGCCTGAGTATGTTAATCAACGATGATTTGCGCAATGATTCTTCTGCGTTGTTCCAAAGTCTACGGCTTGATAGGACGTTGACAAGGAGGGAGAAAATGAAAGCGTTAATTCATCTTACTAGCAAATAAACATACTCATAAGACTAAATTTAGTAACAAAAAACTTAGTTCTTTTATAATGATGTCATGCAGTACATCCATATCATCTTAACCTCCAGTAAAGCTCTAGAAGTTCTTGAGCTAAGTACTTATTTTAAGCTTTTTGTGTAAAATTTGTTACCCTGACATTCATATCTCTCTTTATTATACTGTGTTTTCTTTGTGCTGTTTGTTTCGCTAAGAAATAATATTTTTTGGGTGCACTTGGAACGAGTTACATTTACATTTATTCAATTAGCAGACACTTCTCTCCAAAGCAACTTACAATGGATACTCTGTAGTGTTATTAGCCCACACACCTTATTCACCACGGTGACTTACACTGCTAGATACACTACTTACAATGGGTCACTCATCCATATATCAGTGGAACACACAGACTATGGGGGAACCTGAGCAGCATGGTTTTGGACTGTGGGAGGAAACCAGAGCACCCAGAGGAAACCCACACAGACACAGGGAGAAGATGCAAACTCCACACAGACTGAGCGGGGATCAAATCCACGTCCTCTCCCACCACCCAGGCGCTGTGAGACAGCAGCGCTACTCACTGTGCTAGCACGCCCCCAGGTTCAGATATTCCCCTTAAGAAAAAATGGTATTTGTCATCTCGATTTTTGCCCAGTGAATAGATTTCCAGGAGCAAAACAGGTTTGTAAACCAAGGAGCGGGTGCATTTACAAAATCGGATATCCGTTAATCCATTTTTAGCGTTTCGCTGCAGTCGTCGGTGAGCCGGCTAGCGGATCACTAACAGAAACGTTTCTTGCAGAACTTCTGGGTGTTCATTCTGACGAGAGCTTTGGTCGGCACAGGAGAGGCCAGCTACTCCACCATCGCTCCCACCATCATCGGGGATCTCTTCTCTGGCTTTGAAAGGACCATCATGATTGCTTTCTTCTACATCTTCATCCCCGTGGGAAGGTGAACATTTTGTATGACAAAAGAGATCTTATGCACATTGAGCAGCCAAGCACATGACTTAATACCCCTAGATCTGGTTCTGTCTTCTCAGTGGCCTTGGATACATAGCAGGATCTGCCATTGCAAATGCCACCGGGGATTGGCACTGGGCACTACGGGTAAGATTTACCGCTCATTTGCAGCTCAGCTCGGACACGCTGACGGCTATTTAGAGTGCAAAGTGGCACTGATGACATGTTAATTCCAAGATTCATTAGCTAATTTAAAATGATAGAAAAAGAAACCCAGTAAATAACTAACAATAATGATCACAAATTGGTCTGTCATGTTTAGTTTGGGTGTAAATAGTTCCCTCTATGCACATATTTATGTTAATTTATAGCGTGAGAGGGACTGGAATGTTTAATGAAAATCTTCTAATGATATTTGTAACGAAAATATGAGGGCGGGTTGAAAAGTTTTGACACGGCACCTGCCATTCCACATTGGGGGATTCCTTGTTCGTCCTCCTTTCCGAAGCACCTTCCCTCGTACTCTGCGCGCTTCTTGCAGCGCCTCAAAAACTTCTCAAAGACGCTCGACAGCTGATTTCTCCACGCTGCGGTTAAGGCGTCGGTCGTAGGGTTTTTCTCCTCTTCGTAGATCATTTACACCGGATGTTCTATCACATCGAAGGTCATCGCTCACTCTGAAATGATTCCACCACCCAAATACCGTTGCCCTGCTCTTTATCTCTGTTCTATATACTTGAGCCCACATTTCAAAAGTCCCCAAAGGCCTTGAGCACTTTTCCTGAGCTTTGCACAAAATTCAATTCCACGTCTTTGAAGAAAGATTACTTGTGGCAGCCATTGGAAGCTAGGGGTGAAACTACTGGGCGATGCTAGGACTAAAGAGAAAGCGGTCCCGCTACCGATGTACAGTCCCAAGGCCAAGACCTCGACTCCCCCACCACCGTACGACCGCAGCACAAATGGGATGTGCGCAGTATAGCCCGTCTCCAAACCTTTCGCTCAACCCTCGATCCGTTGTCCAGAGGTTCTTGCGCAGCTTTCGGTGTTCGGTTTCAGTGTTACATTTAGGTCAGAGCATATTTTCTTGAATCTGCAGATAGTGCTTTGGGTACTGAACAACGAAATGGTATGGCGAAAGCGGTACTTAAGGGATGATGCAAGGCTGCATGAAGAAAGGCTGTGCTGTGGACTTAATGAGACGTCAAATGTCCCATTGCTCTTGTTGCAGGTTAATCCCATTCTGGGTTTCATAGGCCTTATCTTACTCATGCTGATTGTCCCTAGTCCTCCTCGAGGGGCTTCGGAAACCCAGGGAGCAGTCCATCTAGAGAACACTCCTTACATGGAAGATGTCAAGTACCTCCTGAAGAAGTCAGTCAACACAGCACACACATATGTTCCACACCGCGAAAAACACGCTGCACGATAAGAGGTTTCCTGGTTCCTGTCTGTTTGTCCTTGCTGTTCTCCAGTCGGAGTTTCGTGTGGTCCTCGCTGGGGGTCACCGCCATGGCCTTCGTGACGGGCGCCTTGGCCTTCTGGACGCCGGTCTTCCTGTATCGGGCTCAGGTGAAACAGGGACGATGCCGCCCCTCCTCCGAGGATCCGTGTAACACCGAAGACAGGTATCGTCCGCGTCTCGGCCTTTGACTTCCAGATTCGGCTCCCCTTCCGAACGCGCCCGCAGCCGCCCGGTGCTCTTTGTGTTTTTCCAGCTTTAAGTTTGGAGTTATTACCGTGGTGACAGGAATTCTGGGAGTCGTCATGGGGACGTACATTTCCAGAAAGCTGCGACACAGGTTGCCCAATGCCGATCCTTTGATCTGCGCGGTGGGCATGCTCACTTCGTCCCCCTGCTTCTTCTTCGCCATTGTTCTGGCCGACAGGAGCATCGCAGCCACTTATGTAAGAATGAACTATTGCGCCTTTTCATATACTAAAGTACTACGTATACTAACTACATGGATGGATGGATGGATGGATAGATATTTGTGACCAATGATATTAAGTACAATTATGGAGCGGAAAGAAGATGTGATTTGAGATCCAGCATTGAAGAAAGGTCTCAAAACATGTCTCTTTCAGACTCGCTTCCTGCCACATCTCCCATCTACTCCGTTAACACAGATAATTTGTCACAAGTACACTAGTATTTCCTACCAATTCTATGCACAGCTGCCCAGGTAACGCATGCTGGATTAAACGGCGACGTCTGACTAACTGACTGTACTTTGAGAGTCCCCGCGTCTGTGTCTCGTTGATGAAACGCACTTTCGTTTTCGCTGGGTCGTACTTCGCTTTGGAGAAACGCGTCCGTTAAATTAATTAACGGGAACGTAAAAGTACGCGTTAAACGGGTTTTCCTGAACCTCCACCAGTGGTCTCTTTACGCTTGTCTTCCCCAGGTGTTTATTGCAGTTGGAGAGACGTTGCTTTCGCTGAACTGGGCGATACTCGCCGACATCCTCCTGGTGAGCGTGACCCCCTGGCACTAAGCCACAGACCGCAAACCCTTGCATTACTCAAAATGCTCCTATAAATCGCATGCGGCACAACAGACAGCCAGGAAAATAAGGCGTTTTGATCGTTAAAGCATTCACTTTGCACGTACACCGACGCATGAAGAAGAATGCAGGAAGAAAGGGAAAGAAAAGGTTGCTTATAGCATTTAACTGTGATCGATCACTCACTCTTGGTAACGGCTTGTCAAGATGCAGGATCACGGTGGTCCAGAGCTTATTCCAGAAGCATATGTCACCAGGGTAAACAGGATACACCCTGGGAAGGGCAGCAGTCCATTACAGGGTAGCCACACACACACACACACACACACACATACTCACACACTATAGGAAGTGCTTCATATTTCTGGACTCCAAAATAAATATTTTAATTCCAGTTCAAGCAATTCAGCGCCTGTTTTAATTCCAGTTCGACTTCTGCAATTCTGGCCATAATTTGTACCGTTACCAAACCATTCGTTGCATTTTCTTTTAGTATGTTGTCATACCGACGAGGAGGGCGACAGCCGAAGCCCTGCAGATTATGGTCTGCCATCTCCTTGGCGACGCAGGAAGCCCTGCCCTTCTGGGTTTGGTAAGTCTGGGCGGTAAAATGTACCACGTTCCTGCTGTGCTGCCGTTCAGCTCAGGTTATCTGTCATTTTATAATCGCTTGGTTATTACGAGCTCATTGGAAGTCGCTTTGGAGAAAAGCGTCTGCTAAATAAAGAAATGCAAATAAATGTTATGACTGCAAGTAAACCAACAACGCTTACGAGTCATGCAATGCAGCATAAAATGTTTCATTCGGACACTCCCTTTGTCAAGTTTCATGATTTTGCACCACACGTGTATTGGGAAGGGGCTCTGCTGTATGGGCGCTAATCATGCACGCTTTGGCTGATGACTTCATGGCCGTAACGACGGATGTTTGGAACATCAAGCGAAATTAAAGGCCAAATCAAGAGACACTACGTAAGGTGTTCGCCTTACTGCTACCACCACTGCTACAACATAAGCTTCATTCGGGCACAAAATGCAATAACTGCTACGGAGGAACTAAGAGGCAGGCCTATCACACCGTGTCTGACCGAAAACCAAAACTGAAAGATTTGCATAAACAAGTTATTTCAGCCGTAACCTCCTCTTCGGGCAGCCGCGTGTATCTGGTCAATCTCTAGTTCATCAAGATGCTTAATCTGAGACACAACATTATGAAAGCGCAACCCTTAAGTTCTGCGAGCTGGGTTTACCATTTACCCTACAGCACGGGAACCGTATATTACTGTAAATTCACTGCTTATGTTTTTTGTGAAGTAGCGCTCTTCTTGGGAGGATTGCCCACCCCAAGGGCTAAGCACAAATCGAGACACATAAACACTCAAAGTCAACTTAAACGTGCCTATTTTGAACATCTGTGCAGCAGGTGCTTATGTCTGCTCTCACTACTGGCACCGAGGGGACTGCGTTCGACGAACAACCGCTGTGATTTGTTCTTGAAAACTGCGGCTCGTGAGCAGGAACCTTCTTCGACCTCGACAGGAGCGACATCCCCCCGTGTGACTTCTGCATTACTCCGCTGACACCCGTGTCTAACCACGGCTTTGCCTTCTCTCTCGCAGATTTCGGACGCAGTGAGCAGGTCCAACCCCGACTCTTACAGCTGGATGTTCCGCAGCCTCGAGTACAGCTTCCTGCTGTGTCCCTTCATAGGGGTCCTGGGGGGCATGTTCTTCCTCCTGACCGCCCTGTACATCGCAGAGGACAGGAAGGCCGCGCAGATGCTGACCGCAGGTAACGGCAGATTGCCAGATTGCGCCTCACCTCTCGCCGCGCCCTCCGGCTTCACTGAGCGATGCAGGGTTGAGAGTTGAGTCATGTTCCACCGTGACCGTAAGCCTCCACAGTTCTCACCAGAGAGACCTTCCCATACCGAGGCTGAGATGAGTCACGCACAGAGCCCACGCCGTACCGGGTCGAGCACCAAACCGCTGCTACTGCCCACACTTTCCTTCCTGGAGCCCCTCAACGGGCAATGTGGCGTGGAGGTCGGGAAGATTATACGCTCGTATTGACGGAGTTCGCTTTTGACACCGTGCAACCCCCACCCCCCACCTCGACTGGTGGATTATTTGTTTTTATCAGCCTTCCTGTCAGCTGACCCTGTTTTTGCCGACAAACTAACCATCTCAGATAATATCCTTCAGGTTCTTTCATACAACCGGCGCTCGGTGATGCTACTGTTTTTCATTTTCAACTGATAAAAAGTGGTTAAAAGTAGCGCTCGGGACACACACACACACACACACACACACACACACACACACACACACACACACTTCTGATGTTATATTTATTCCAACCAACCAACGTCTACAGCCGCTTGTCCCATGCGGGTCGCGGCGAGCCGGAGCCTTACCCGGCAACGCAGGGCGCGAGGCCGTGGGGGAAGGGGACACACCCAGGACGGGACGCCAGTCCACCGCAGGGCACCCCAAGCAGGGCTCAAAACCCAGACCCACCACACAGCAGGCACCTAGTAAACCCACCACACCACTGTGCCCCGCACCTCCTCCCCTTTTACTTATTCTTTTGTCGAAAAAGAAAACAGGTCACGCTTCGTAATGTTAAATCTTTCCCTATTTTTCTTATTAGTATTACATTTTTTTGTATATTTTCTTGAGAATTTTGTTAAGGGCAAACGATGCTTATGCAAAAAACATGGCGTGTAGATGCGATTATAGACAGAAAGCTTCTTAACTCAATTTTATATATTTCTCACATTACCTAATTTTTTAAAAGAAAGTGACTTTTAGTAATTTACATTTTTTGAATATTCTTAGATATGGCTGTATGACTACCCTTCCTAACTATTCTGAGTTGAGCTTCAGTTATACCTCCTTCCCTCTTATAATACTGCACTGACTTATAAAAATATATGCACAGTTTTTTTTTTCTCTCTTTTCATATAACTGTCTTATTACTCAATGCATCAGTATTTCTCTCCCAGTAACACAACAATTTACACCAGCAACAGGTATTTTATTCACTGTCCACTATGTGTTTCACTCTGCAAAGCACATGGACACCATGCTTGTTTCATAACAAAACTACTAAGTACTCTATGTACTTCCTGCTTCCTACTTCCTGTCACATTGCCGGTCTCAACCAATCATGACACTGATTGTGGTAAACCTAAATCATAACTGAAACATCAGATTCCATACTAACCTTTGGGAAAAAACTGCCTAGATATGGAAACATTGACAAATTTAAATGATATAAACCGCCTTTATAAGATGAATACACTTTCACAATTGTAAATGAATGTAATAATTTGGATAAAAAGTGATAGAATTCAGTAGTTTTTGTAACAATTTCTATAGAATGTGTTGATACTGCCATTGTTTCATATTAATTTACCCTTTGGATAATTTTTTATTTTATTTTTTATCCAAGAACCAATTATTTTTTTTCTATATGAAATATGCTTAAGTGACCCCTAATAACAGAAATTGATGTAATGTGGTGATTTCACGCAATGTTTTAACCGTGTTAGGTGACAGGTGGATGTATTATGCTCTTTTACATATTTGCATTTTCTAGTATATTGACTGCTAATAAAAATGGATATTTTACTGGAACAATATAAGGCTTAAGAACTACTGCAGGACCTCTAGAGAGATTTCAAGTCACAAGGCCATGTCCTTAACCACTGCATTACCTGCTCACCACCTTAGATTTACAATTTACATTTATTCATTTAGTCCCTCTTCTCCAAAGAGATGTACAGAAAAGTCCCGAAAGGGCTCAAGAAACACTTTAATAAAGACAATTAATATTACTTATCTAGACTAGAAGGCAAAAGAACTTGTGTCTTTATTGTCAAATGTAAAGAAACAGATAATCCTAACTGGACAACTAAACCCTTTAACTCCTTTTTTTTTTTTTCAGGAAAAGCTCCCGTTTTAGGACAAACTCCTGTTTCAGGACAAATTCCTGTTTCAGGACAAGATCCCGTTTCAGGAAAAAATCCTGTTTCGGGACAAGATCCCCTTCCATCGGTGTCAACCTGCCACCCCATCCACCTGACCTCGGAGGCATGACCACAAAAGAGCCAGCTGTGACCTGGTCAGAAGCCAACTGGTGTGATCTGAACCAAACTCAAACCCAATACTTGTCAGGTGCTCAGTGAGCTGTGAGATGCTGCTCCAAAAGCTGGTCAGAGTAGAAGTTTTAAGTGGAAAAACATGTGGCTAAATCCTCATCAGATTTACAGTCTGCTTGAATTCAGCTTGTAATCAATGTTGACAAAAGCCTTTTCTGCTTCTCTTCAAATACAGTTTTTTTTATTTTTAAATTTATCTCTGGGGGGTGTGGTGGCGCAGTGGCACAGTGGGTTGGACCACAGTCCTGCTCTCCGGTGGGTCTGGGGTTCGAGTCCTGCTTGGGGTGTCTTGTGACGGACTGGCGTCCTGTCCTGGGTGTGTCCCCTCCCCCTCCGGCCTTCCGCCCTGTGTTATGGGGTAGGCTCTGGTTCCCTGTGACCCTGTATGGGACAAGCGGTTTGGAAAGTGTGTGTGTGTGTATATTTATTTCTATAGTTCACTCTGATATTTAGTGATGTTAGTTATCTCTAAGCTCAAACCCACCATCTGATGTATGTACCACTGGGTCCACTATACAAGATTTTCCACCTTCTCCAGAAAGGATCATTTTACAATTTTTAACAAGAAGTATCTTAAATTCGGAGGGGTGCGGTGGCGCAGTGGGTTGGACCACGGTCCTGCTTTCAGGTGGGTCTGGGGTTCGAGTCTTGCTTGGGGTGCCTTGCGACGGACTGGCGTCCCGTCCTGGGTGTGTCCCCTCCCCCTCCATCCTTACGCCCTGTGTTACCGCATTAGGCTCTGGCTCCCCGCGACCCTGTATGGGACAAGCGGTTCTGAAAATGTGTGTGTGTGTATCCTAAATTTGTGTACCTCTTCTCCCTTTAGCAAGAAAACTGCCACCCCTCAATCCGCCGCCATAGTAACCTTGTAAAGACAAGATGGGAACTGAATGTAAAAGGTGCCAATAAGTAACTGATGTCATTCAAGATCATCCTTCTGCAGTGAACATTTATCTGTATGTTTTATATATGTGTTTCCATCCCCCCGTACTATCGAAGTAGCTCACATGCTTGGGTTTCTAAACTTTAATGAAGACAATAAAAGTTTCACTATTTATATCTGGGCCCTATTTTGAATGAACATCTCAGCATTTCGGTTACACCGAATTCTTAAATCAGCCAAACAATGACTTGTGTTAGAAGTATGCTGTGCTACAAGGGGCAACTAATGTTGCCTTATCGACAAGATGGTCACGACAAGTGCAAGAAGTGATGGCCACCAGGGATCATTTGAAATCTCTACTGGGTGAAAATTCAAAACTTCCCGCAGAACTGCTGAATCCCTTCCAGCATTCAGGGTCTCAAAACGCACCTCTTCAATAACTCCAGAAACTTGCATGACACTGTTTCTCGCAATTGATTTTGTTTCCTTTCAGTCTCTCTTCCAGAAGCATCTTGTCACGTACCGCGCGCTGACACAAATTGTGATGCCAGACAACCTCTCTGTGCTTCATTACATTTATTCATATAGCTGACACTTTTCTCCAAAGCAACTTATAGTGTTAAGGTTACAATTATTCACCCATTAAAAGAGCTCGGTAATTTTTATGGAGCTAATTACAGTACGCAACTTGTTCAAGGGTACTACAACCGGGGGAGGGTAAAACCTGTGACTTTTGGATCCAAGGGTAGTAGCTCTAACCATTACGCTACCAGCTGTGCCTGTCATTCATCAACCATGCCTGCTTTGTCTAAAACTCCCCCTGCTGTGATACGCATTTTTTTAAACCCTCGGTTGCACTTCTCTTTGGAGAAAAGTGTCTGCTAAATGTAAATGAAAGCGTGAAATCTGGCTATGAGAGGCAGAAGTGGGATCAGCGTCGGTGTTTTCAGGAGCTGCCACTAGGTGGCAGTGCCGGTCCTTTTTCACCTCAGTGGCTTTAACAGACAAAGTCCCAGTGAGTTCTTGCAGACACTTCTGCACAAGGACTGCAGCCTGTTTCTGTCTATTAGAGGGGCTCTCTGCTGCTGTCCTCCCACTGGGATATTAAGTAGGTCGGTGGAAGCACTGTGCCCATTTTTACACCCTCACGACGTTATTTAGGCCACATTCCGAACGAGCAAGGGCTTAAGGTTCTTGCCTACATAGAGCTGCAAAGAATTGTTAAGGTGGAAAACCACTCACCAAAAAAGCTCTCTTTGGTTGCTAAAATATTAATTCATGCTTGAATATTATTATTTTATCATATTAAGGCACGAAAGTGCTTTGGTTAATAGCATATACTGATACACTATTGCTTCATATGGATTTTATGCATTACAGGTAATCATTATTATGCAAAGCATTTTCACCATCATCTTCCGATATAGATATGAAGTCTTACTGAAGACCTGCTTTCCGTTTGTATGTGATGGCACCAGGGAAGCATAGTGGTTAGAGCTGATAAGATGTTTGAATCCTACCTCCTGCTGTAGCACCTTGAGCAAGGTAATTACCTTGAATTGACACAGTAAAAATTATCCAGCTGTATACATGGGAAAATCGCAGGAAAGAGCTTAACATTGTGAGTCGCTTTGGAGAGGACTCTCACTCATGTTGGCTCACCCCTCGACCTGGTAAGGGTCATGCGGGAGCCCATCCTGGTATCACTTGGTTACTCTGAACAGCACACACACATTGACTGAAGCCACTTGTCCCGAGCAAGGTCGCGGTGAACCTTAGCCTAACCCAGCAACACGGGGCGTAAGACTGGAGGGAGAGGGGACACACCCAGGGCGGGACGCCAGTCCATCACAAGGCACCCCAAGTGGGACTCAAACCCCAGACCCACCAGAGAGAAGGACCCGGTCAAACCCGCTGCGCCACCACGGCCCCCTATATTCTGAACAGCACACCTGTCCAACTCTGGAGAAAAATGTGAAACAAATGTGGATGGGCAAATGAAAGGAGTGCGTTTGAAGCCCTCAAGTGTTGATTCTTAAATTTCTGGCCCCAGAGGAGTGTTGCATATGGAAACACGAGCTCCCAGTGTGAAGGGTCGAGTCCCAGGGGCTGTCTGGGTTTTAACCAGTCAGAGCAAACAGCGTCCAGGCCTATGGGACGAGTGGGGCATCCAGCGAGCAGTGCTGTGATGGCGGCCTGTCAATTTGGACGAAGCACCGGGTGCCGAGGGGCGTGGGTGTGGGCAGCCCTTCCGAGGGCGTGTCATCGCACGTGCCCAGGGTCCGGGGTGCGTGGAGGCGTGTGGGGTGCTCATTATACAGAGGCACAGCTTCATCCGTGATGCACTTGGGGCAGCAGGTGTTCTAGTGCTCTGAGTGAGTCACATCTGGGCTCGAAGGACCCAAGTCTGAATCTCGTTTGCTGCGGTGGTGCCCTTGAGTGAGGTGATACAGTACAGTCACTCGGCTGTAGAAATGGATAAATCGGCGTCAGTAGTTTAACACGGTAAGTCGCTTTGGAGAAAAAGCACCAACTAAATGAATAAATGTAAATGTGAACGGACTGAGTGCAAAGACCCAAAGAGGGACTGAGCGCCCTAACGAATCCACAACCTTCACACGGCACCATGTGAGCCACACGCTCTTGGGCACCGCAGTGGGATCAAGGCACTTGCTGAGGCTCTGTTGCATCACCATCATTCCATTCCTCTAAACGTACCTTTACCACGGTAAAGCTCGACTGGGGTGTCGCCTTCAGGTCAAGCAAAGAATGTCAAGATCATAAACATACTGCTGCCACTTGCTTATTTGTTTTTCCAGGGGCATTAGCTGGCCACATGTCCTTGCCTGTGTTTTTTCTACTTCGAGCTTGGAATTTTCCAGAAGCTTTACGTGCCGCTGAAAAACACCCAGGCAAAAGAATCTTGGAAATATTTTTCCTCCTGTCTCACAACCGTTTAACTGCAATTAGGAAACAATAGGCATTGTTGCCCTGTTCTGAGCACTTTATCTCGAGAGTTATTTGCTTCCCCTCTCTGCTTTTACCGCGCAGGAAGACGCCACAATAGCTAATAAATTAAACCCTTGGACCCATGGAAGCAGGTGGGCCGAGCCAACTGGAGGCCCACTGTTGTCATTCACCGTGTTTCGCTGCCACAAATCCAGGCCAAATCCATATTTCATATCTACTGTGTTTTTTTATGATCCCCATAATAACTCTGGTAATCTATTCAAACATTATCAGCAGACTGCAGTCAACCAGAGACTATCCAGGGAAACACAGACCGCAAGGTGTGGCATTCCCAAGACGGGAAGTGCGCCCTTCGCGCAACTCATACACGCATTCATATATTCATATTAAATCACTCAGCTCTCATTACATTATAAAAATTACACATAATAATACTTGTACTACTGAAAAGGCTGCATTAATAACAAAACACTCAAGGAAGCGTAACATTTCGGGTGAACGCTGTAATAACGAATCATTTCTTGGACTCAAAGAAACAACAGACCTTAAAATGACTTTACATTACTTGAACTTAATTCAATAATAATGGAAAAACAAAATAGATTAACACAGAATAGGGCTGGTTTGTAATTAGGCAAACCTAGAGGCTCTGAAATTTGAGGACAGCAAATTTGTGACTCAGATCAAAAAAGAAACTGTAATCTTGACAAAAATGAATGGAAAAAAAATCCTTGCTTAAAATTAAAATGCAAACATTTATCGAGCATTGTGTGTTTTTAATGTTGCCATTATGTCGGTAACATTTTCTACGAAACAAACTGTCGGTCCCCACGCAGTAAATACTATGTCTATTTGTTCCCTTAATGAGGTTCAGTCCAGAAAATAAGTTCAGTTTTCAGTATGTTTTCAGTCTTTAAAGCAGAAAATTGTGTTCTGTACATATATAATGTTCATAAAAGTGTTACCCTAAATAATAACATTAAAAACTATCTTATTTATAAAATACTGTACTTTTTTCATTATCTATATGGATATATATAATTTTTTGGAGATATATTATATATGTGGGGGGGTGCAGTGGCGCAGTGGGTTGGACTGGGTCCTACTTCCCAGTGGGTCTGGGGTTCAAGTCCTGCTTGGGGTGCCTTGTGATGGACTGGCATCCTGTCCTGAGTGTATCCCCTCCCCCTCCAGCCTTACACCCTGAGTTGCTGGGTTAGGTTCCGGCTCGCTGAGACCCCATATGGGACAAGTGGTTCAGACAATGTGTGTGTGTGTGTGATTATATATGTGTACCTTTATTCATTTCGAGATACATCTAAAGGAAGCCAGATTGATTCTTGACTAGAGCTGCCAAAAACCCGATCACCAGCCCCGACACAGAATTTCATTTTTTGTCTTGCCTCCCATCATATCTAAAGGTAACTGTCTTACCAATAACGCTACCTGTTTAAATAGCTGCCCCCCTCGCTACGCACCTTTCGGTTTTTTCCGTTCCCGAATACGGATATGTCAGCAGACGAGAAAATTTTGGTAATAAAAATGATTTTCAATATTGCAGACACACCTTATCTACAGCATACAGAAAAAAAAAAAAAAATTTCCGGGGGAGAAAACCCTGTCCGTTTCAAAAGCAAAACCGTTTGCTGCACTTCACCGACTTCTGTCAAAACCTGAGACACCGGAAACAGCGCCGACATCTTAACGTGACTCCGTTTTTGCTGTGCTACACCGTACGAGAGGGATGTTTCAGCTCGCCGTCCCGAAGGGCCGAGTCCGGGACGGTTTTGCTCCGGCTGCGCGGCGAACGCCACGGAGCGAACCCTTTTCTGGAGAGAAGGAGCACGTGATGGATTTGGTCCTTCGGGGACTTTCAGGAGCTCCGAATGAATGAAATGTTATTAATCCCATAATCTACATCTTACGGCCCCCCTGGGCCCAGACAAATTCGCATTCTACATGGTAGGCCTAAGAGAACAAGCTGTCCTCTTTGCAGCGGAGAGCCTCCTCTCCGGAGCCCAATCGGGCACGCAGCACCCGTGGGACTCTTCTGATAAAGCCCGGCGGAGGCTGAGACCAGCCCTCCGTCGGCAGGGCCGTCGAGGACAAAAGGCCGCATCGTCTCCTTATCGCCCGACCAGCAGGGGTGACATCATCATCATCGGAGCCATCATATGTTAGCGGCCAATGTTTCCTTTTAAACGGCCATTTGCGTCATCGCAGGGGGGCTCCTTTCCAGGAACCACAGCTCCCCTTCAGGGTTGGGGCGACAGCGCCGCAAGGGCCACTTATCTCGCTCGTGCCACTACTTCCAGAAGCCCTTCTGCGCTGTCGGACAAGAGCAGCTCCTGACGCGAAGGATCCGCAAGGCTGTGCTTTCAAGCCATTTCACTTTTCGCTCTACCTGGAAATACACGTGCCTGGAATTACATTTCCATGTGAAAATAAATAGTTTTCTAATAATTTATAAATGCGAGAGCTGGAGAATTACGACGAAATTATTAAAGCGCTGTCAGCTATGAACAATTTCACTGGCGACAAGGAAGCACATCGTGAATTTAGCTTCAGCCAATCAGTAAAATTTGATATGTCAAAATGAATTTTTGTGTGCAAGTTGTCTGAAAAAAAGTAGAAGCAATTTCAAACTGTGCACGACATGATGTTGACCTGATATATAAGGTGCCCGATGCTCAATTTTCAAATTAAGTAAGGTTTTTTCACTATTTTGTCCAAGATTTCAAACCTTTAAGTATTTCCATCCAATTCTAAACAGCAGAAATTTTGATTAGCTGGAAGATCACCCACAAGTGACATAAAGACATATAATTCCTTCTGAGGCTAAAGTTCCATAATCACTTAATATTTAACGTACAGTCATTTGGCCACATTATTAGGTATACCTGCCCTTTGCAAAAAACAGCCTCCACCCCCGCAGTGGATCACTTGGCTTTGACTCACCGTATAAAGAATGCAGTTAGGATCAAGAGGTCCTGTTACATTTTTACTCAAGAATGAGTGAAATGCACACACACACACACACATTTTCAGAACCGCTCGTCCCTTACGGGGTCACGGGGAACCGGAGCCTACCCGGCAACACAGGGCGTAAGGCCGGAGGGGGAAGGGGACGCACCCAGGACGGGACGCCAGTCCGTCACAAGGCACCCCAAGCGGGACTCGAACCCCAGACCCACCGGAGAGTAGGACAGCGGTCCAACCCACTGCGCCACCGCACCCCCCTTGAGTGAAATGCACTTCTGATCTAAGTGTTTTGTAATTTTTAGTCATGCATGGCTTCCAGTAACTCAGAAACAGCCACCCTCCTGGGACTTGGTTCATTACTGTGTCAAGAGCTTACAGAGAATGACACAACAGACATAAAGAATGTAGCCCGCAGAAAACCTTGCTGATGAGAGGGCAGAGAAGAGTGCGAGGCAGCAGTGAAGCCGCTCGACGCAATACCGGTGTAAAAAAAAAAGGGAACCATGAACGCATAATTTCTCAGGCCTTGAAGTGGATGGGCTGCAGCAGGAGAAGCCGGTGCTGAACTCCACACCTGTCACCTCAGAACAGAAAGACGAAGATCAAGCGGACACACAGTCTCCAAAGAGTACTGCTGAAGAGTGGAAAATGTCACCTGCGTTCATAAATTTTGGCTTCCTTTCTCACACAGGGTACTGGGAGAGTTGAATGTCGCCGCACGTCTCCCAGGGGGGTGCAGTGGTGCGCTATGCGGTGGGTCTGGGGTTCGAGTCCCGCTTGGGGTGCCTTGTGACGAACCGGCGTCCCGTCCTGGGCGCGTCCCCTCGTGCCCCGTGTTGCTGGGTCAGGCTCCGGTTCGCCGCGACCCCATTCGGGACAAGCGGTTGTAGGCATTGTGTACGGTATATGTGTCCTCTCTTGCTTAAAAATAAATACTCATATTCATTTACTTAATTATCAGCTAATTTCTTTGCTTATCTCTTTTTTATGACTGCACCTACATATATGCATATGTTCTATGTGTGTATGTATGTTGTATATCGCATGCTGCAGCCAAGCGCAACCTCCCTCTGGGACTAATAAAATCGCATTCATTCATTCATCCATTCATCCATTCAATTGTTCCACAGTGTGCGTCTCTACGAGTTTTTGAGAAATAAATTGAACCGAACATCGCTGACCTGACATGCGGATGGCGGTCAAAATTTGTCGTAAACGGCGTTGATCTATGGATCCATGCTATCCGGTGTCAACAGCACGGGGGGTAGCGGTGGTGTAACGGTGTGCGAAATATTTTCTTGGCAAACATCAAGCCATTAAAGAATGAGCACCATCCGAATGTGACTGTATTAACTCCGCTGCTCATTAGGTACATTCCTTCATGACCACAAGATACTATCTTTCAAATGCATTACTTCCAGCAGGATAAAGTACATGTCACACAGCATATGTTGCTTTGGGACTGTTTCGCAGGACGGCGACTTTGCTCCAACGGTTTGCGCAGTTGCCAGAACTCAACCCAACAGAGCACCTTTGGGATGAGATGAATGGGATGAATTTGTAGGAAGCGTGTGATGCTGTTGAGTCAGCGTAGGCCAAGATTTTGAAAAATTTCCACCAATATTCGGAATCTGTCCCTTGAACAGTTCAGGAGGTTCTAGCAGCTACGATAATTAATATTAACTTACATTTGACTGGCAGCCTTTCCAAAGGCAACGTACAGCACTAGATCAACTGCACTCTTTACAATAATCTACCCATCCACGCCGGAGCGGTATTTAACGTTCACGCCGCGTCTCACGTGGTAACTCCGCACGGAACGAACCGCATTCAAACCCACAGCCAAACAATCGGCGCAGGAGCCGCGAGGCACCGGTGCCGCCTGCTGTGCCGCACGTTACCCAGTAGAAGCTGTTCATTGTAGGCCGACCCAGTAAAGACGCTTGAGCGTGTCTTGTGAATCGTCCTGGGATAATAACGCTTCTTCCACTCAAAATGACACAATGAGCATCTGCGTGCGAAAGATCGTTGCCAAGCGTGGTTCTTGTACCGATTAGGATTCAGCGCAAGCGAGCTCATTAGTTCGTGTTATCGCCGAGTGTTAATGAGCCACGTATTAATTAGACGAGAGACCCGCCGAAAGCAAGACCCTACATTTCGTGAAATGCGCGGCAGCCTAATTGCAAATAAGATAGATGCAAGGAACATTTATTTCGGAATTCATACCAGTGAGACAAAGAAATGAACGAACGTGAGATTGTGTGAGATGCTGAGAGACGGAGAGGAACGAAGCGAAGCGCGATACAGAGATACGTAGGGCTGCGTTCGGAAGTGCCGTACCACAAAACACCGCCCCGCGTAACGCGTTCTGTCCCACCATATAATACCAGGCCGCACCAAGATTCAGCACAGATGTTTACACAAATCCGAGAGTAAACTCTTCCTTTTGCTTAAGAGGCTGATTAAAGCTCTTTATGGCATTGAGGGACCCCGTTTCATGTAGCTTCCCACGCTGAGTCCTCTAGAAGGTCCGAAGGTATGATTGCTGGGTGTAAAAGACGCAGGGTCATAAAGAGGTCATGTGACTTCTAAATTAATGCCTGTGATGCGCTTGTTTTTTTTAGTTCTGGAACGTTACCAATAGCGGCACGCTGCTGGGACCTGTCTGTGCCCGAAGGTGCAGTTCCTTTCTGATTTGCCTGAAAATAAACCTTTTGGGGTAAATTATTTGTTCTCACGGAGGATGCGGCGGGACAGCGGGTTTGACCGGGTCCTGCTCTCTGGTGGGTCTGGGGTTCGAGTCCCGCTTGGGGTACCCTACAATGGACTGGCGTCCCATCCCGTCCTGGGTGTGTCCTCCAGCCTTGCGCTCTGTGTTGCCGGGTTAGGCTCCGGCTCAGGCTCCGGCTCACCGCAACCCCGACCGGGACATGCGGTTTCAGACAACGTGTGTATTTGTTTCCAAACATCTTGCATCGAGGAGAACCGGCGTTTCATTGTGGCAAACAGTCCTGAATGCAGGAAACTGATTTGAGCTTCCATGGCAAATAATACACATGGTAAATGTCACTTTACTGACTATTCCTGCTGAAGCCGTTCGGCTGTTGGTCCCTCCGTGCTAGGGTGCCGCTACAGGACGATAATTACAAAGTCTCCGCGGCTAAAAATAAAGGCAAGTCATGTATGATGATCAGGTTTCTCTGCCGCTTCATTTGAACACAGAGGAACGTATTCATTTGGCCGTTTCTGTTTACTTGCAGCGGGATCAAAACATTGGTGGGAGGGTGTAGATATCTGGCTGTTAGGGCTTTGGTCGGTTTTTATTTAGGTGTGTGTGTGTGTGTGTGTGTGTGTTCTGAGAACATCATGTTGTCCCCAAATAAAGACTTGTAAGAAAGAGACAGGGAGCGCATCGCTCAAGGACGTAGGTTTGTAACCCGAAAGGCTATAGCTGTTGGCTTCTTTGGATCAAAGAAATCATCCTGACGTGCTTCCGAAAACATATAATGTCAAACCGTAAGGCTCAGCGTGCGGAATAACAATAATGTATTTAGCTCATGCTGGAAATTACAACGATTTACCCATTTATGGAGTTGGACAATTTTTACTGGAGTAGTTCTTGCTAAGTACCTTGATCACGGGTACCACAGCAGGAAGTGGTATTGAAACCCGGGTCCAAAGACAGGAGCTCTTAGCCACCCTGCCACCTGCTGGCCTGTTTAAAGCAATACATCATTAAACGTAAGTGTATTAAAAGATTAAAGGAGTACAGTGCATTTTGACGAGAGTATAATTGGGTAAAATAGGCTACCTCGTATGCAGCGGTAACAATGACTGGGTTTTTGTGTGAACCACCGATCATAAACGGCCTGTCGCTGCCAATAAAACTTTAACACACTCTTCCCTCTCTTATCTAAAACGAAGAAGTTGCCCGCCCCTGAGCGGCAGGTTTTCCGCGATGGTCTCCGCAAGCAGAGGTGTCACGGAGAGGACAGAAAACCGCCTCCTGTCC
The DNA here is from genome assembly GCF_900964775.1 of Scleropages formosus. NCBI lineage: Eukaryota > Metazoa > Chordata > Actinopteri > Osteoglossiformes > Osteoglossidae > Scleropages > Scleropages formosus. The sequence goes on along the minus strand of NC_041830.1, from coordinate 8,515,763 downwards.
TCGCCGCCCGTTTCCGTGGAAACGGCGAAGAATGCGGAGCGCAACGTACGACAGAAGGTCACTCGTCCCGGGCCGTCCGGGCGCGGGGGGCGGCCGCAAGGCCGGAGCCGGCCTGGTTCTCCCGAGAACCCCCCCCTTGACAGCCTGACACCGCATCGTGGGTGAGCCTAAAAATAACTACCGGTAAAAATGGACCCGTCGCTAGAGCCGATTTCAGGAAGGACCCCTCCCTCTTTTCAAGGTGGTCATGCAAATGTCTTGACGCCCGATGCCCCAGACCGTGCTGTATAATAAATAATAAACAGGCAGAGCCTTTTTCTGCCTGCTGCCTAAATTCAGCCTTCATAATAATAACTCACTCCTCTAGGCAGGATATAAATACTCCAGATGGGACCTTCGCGCAGAGAAAACACCAGCCTCCATCTGCGATGGACAGCATCGCTTCTTAAAAGACCCAGTTTGTTGACCTCTGTGCTTTTTGCGGAAGTAAGCGTAGGGGTCTTGACGCTCCCGAAGAGAAAATCACGAGAGCCGAACACATTTCAGTTCCGAATATTAAAGATGGGAGAAAAACGCCGAGAATAAACGCAATTCCGGCCGCCGTTTTAAGGATGTTTTATTGCTGTCGTTATTAATGGTGTTTTCCTCACGGCGGAAGGGCATTTCTCTCCCATGCTCCGAGGGCCGCTGATATTGATTAATGCGCGCGCATGGACGACCCCCCCCAAATAAAACAGCCAGAGGTCAAAGGTCGCCGACGACAAGTTCCGCTCCTCGTTATGCAGCAGAGACGCATCGATGTGGCAAGAAAGTAAATATCCAGGGAGAACCCTCCAACGCCACCTTTAAAGTAGAGGGTTCATTATGATTCATAGGTCAAATTAACATTGTCGACTAGTAAGGAGAAGACCGCACTGCAGAAACGAAATGACTACTGAATCTTATCAAGAAGCGATTACTCTGAAACGTGGTGTGAGGGACACTTCATAGGCGGGGGCGACTATCCGCCCCATTTAAAGACATGCGTGTTAGAGCTGCTGCCCTCGGGCCCAAAGGTTGCAAGTTCAAATCCCACCTCCAGCCCTAGTACCCTAGAGCTCGGTACTTACCCTGAATTGTTCCAGTGAAAATTACCCACCTCTATAAATGGTTAAGTAAGTCACTTCCAAGGAGTGTGAACGTGCAACTTGAAAACTGAGTTTTAATCAATATCGGTTATGATACATTATACACCGCGGTGCCGTTCCTTAAGAAAACATCACTGTTTAAAAGTCTGTTACTCAACATCGTTTGCAAATTGTCACTACTAAGGAATCGCAGTTTCAAATCTCGAAAACTGCAAAACGAAAGCTATAACCCGGCGAGAGCATCAGCATGAGATCCACTTGTTCCGAATTAATAACCCAAACTCATGCATTGAACCGAACGGCTGAACGACCACTCTCGTTACGCTAAACGCTGAAGTTAGAGGCGTAAACGGGGTGAGGTGGTGTGATGCCTTGATCTTTTCACCATCCCACAAGCCTATTTATTCCCTTCTTCTCAGCCTTCTTATCCGCATTCATACTTTGGAGGGCCGCCTCTGAATTGAACACCGGTTGGGTTTGCTTTGGCATTACTCGTGTTTACCTGCGATTTTACTCCGGGATGAACGCTCGCCACGTTCCGCTTCTGAAAGTGGCTTGCAATGCAAACGCTTCATATCAACGCACAAACTTGGGTGCTGTAAAAGGTGGCCAAGGATTGACGGACTGTTTAAAGCGATATATTTGGAAACCAATACTCTGCAGAGACGCCTGTGGCTTTGCAGTTTAATCACCGAGGGAGGAAAATCCAGCCCTATTAAAGGCGTCCAAGAGCACCCTTAGTCACTCGGACCTAAACCGTCCCCACCGAGCCCCGCCCACCCAGTGCCCACCGAGATCCCGCCTGCAGCGCGGCCCCATCAATGGACAAGTTGTGTACCCTTCAAAGGAAAGTCCTTGGTGAAAGCAAAGGTTTTACCAAAAGCTAAAAAAACGCAGCCTTTGTGGCATATAAAAAAGCAAAATGTTAATTTTAGCGTAATGGTTAACCAAGCTGTCTCTGTAGATTTAGCTTTTCCTTCTATGTTTTCATCTCTGAGTTCACAGATACTTGTTAGCAGAGGGAAGGTTTTTCTCAAAGGGTGACGGGACGGGTAACGACCCGGAGAGGTGAGAGAGCGGTCGGGTTACCGGGCGGAGAAGCTACCTCTCCTCCTGAGAGCCACCGACATCCCGCCAAGATCTTCCATAATAATCATAAGAACGCATGGATCGGAGCTCCTTGCCATGACTACAAGGGTTCTCTAGAAAGAAAGCTCCTCTGAGGTCAAAGGAGATAATAAGGGTGGGAAATAAATGTGTAATCGCAGCAAAAAATATATATAAAATTGTATTTATTCGGCGTGGCGGGTTTGGCCCGTGCCTGCACGTCGGTGGGTCTGGGGTTCGAGTCCCGCTCGGGGCGCCTTGTGACGGACCGGCGCCCCGTTCTGGGCGCGTCCCCTCCGGCCCCGCACCCTGGGTCGCTGGGTTAGGCTCCGGTTCACCGCAACCCTGCTGGGACAAGCGGTTTCGGACAATGTGTGTGTGTATTTTTTCGTTTTATGTAATTTACAATAATGTGTAAAAATGCAATAAGGGGCTTAAAATAACCAGCGAGTCAACATGTGATGCCCATGAACAGCTTTGTGTCACACATTGCTCAGGTGGAGCTCATTTGTGGTGTGTGTGTGTGTGCGCGCTTGAAATGATGAACTTTGTGGACAGCGCCAGCACTCCCGAAGGCTCTTTGGCTTTGGGACTCGTCATCCGTTATCTGCCGTGATGCACGAGAGCTTTTCTCGAGCAGCTGCCACGCCGGGTGGCGCGTTCCAAGACGAGGAGGCCGCCGAGGCCTCTGAAACGGCGAATCACGGAGGAGGGCGACGCCGCGGCGGCCAACGTGCGGTGTCTTCGTGGTGATTTCAACGCTGGATTTACGCACCCGACCAACCGGACGCGCAGATCTCCGTGAAGACGAGAAACGCGACCGAGGCCACGTAGGCGCGGCCGGGTGCGTGTCGCAAGGAAATTTAAGTGTAAACCAGTGGAGAGCATCATAAGGGTGTAAAGTCGAGCTGGGCCGGTAGTCACTGGTACTGGGTACTGGGTCACTGAATGCTGGTGTTACGCAACACAACGGAAACACAGAATACACTGAGAAGCTGCAAACACAGCACATAAAACAAGGGTAAAAGTTTGCGGTATTTCACAGCTGTGATCACAGACAGGAAGCGAGAGGTCCACCGCCCAAAAAGGCCCAAACATTCCGGAATCCGTCCGAATTACCACGCAGATCGAACGCGACGCCTCCGTCAACCCATACGCGGTGCTTAGAGAGAGAACTTGAGGAGTTGACCGTGTCAGCTAAATACACTTCCTTGCCAAGTGCGGAAGAGTAATCAGTCTGAACTGCATATCTTTATGAAAAATAAAAAAAAAAAGACATTTAAAAAAAAAAAAAAGAAGTTGGATTGTGATTCGACAAGAAATCGGGGAGAAACTCGAAGTTCTTGTTAAGGAGCTTTTAAACGGTCGCTTGATCGCTGCTCCAATAAACGTGGATCCTGTTCACGTTCCGAGAATAAATACGTCGAAGCGCCACGAGAGGCCTGGCTTTTTTTTTCGTTTCCCCCTTTTGCTTCTGCTTTCTTGCTGTGGTTATTTAAAATGCCTCATACGCACACCTGAGCAGCCACGCTAGTCCCCGAGCTCATTCATCTCGTCGTATGTACTTATTTTGTAGCTCTTCGTGCGCGAAAGCGACGTCCAGAAGATTCAAGCGACTATTTGCCCACAAAATAAAAGCCCCAGAATTTCGGAGGCAAAAATTTAGACAAGAACTTGAAAACGGCTCAACGGATAAATGAAAAAAAAATTCAAACCGGCTAAAAGAATGCGATGTTTTTTTTTTCCTTTCCATTGACCCAGCCAGCGACACTTTTATTGCATCGAGTTGTGGCAGATTGCAAAGCCCCGAAAAACTCCAAAAACCCCAAAAAAACCCTGTGGCCCGCGCGAGGCACGATTCGTACGTCTTGCCGCGACGGGACCAAATCTCCTGCAGAATACGCAGCGCGTGCCGCCTGGCTGATAGCCCCACGTATCGGCGGAGAGGCTTCGCGGCTCGACACAGCTGAGGACGCCGATAAGGGAGATATCGCCCATCCGGCACCGGGGTGGCCCTGGCGCTCAGCCTCGGGCCCTTCAGGAAGGAAGACGGTGGCGTTTGGGTGGCGCCAGAAGGAGCGGAGAAGCCGCTTCCAGTGCCGCCGCGCGGGAGGGACGGGGAGTCCGTTGAAGGAAACGACAACGGCCCAAGGGACGAGACTGGAAAAATAAACACCTAATGCAGCCCGGGGCGGGCATGAGGGCTCCAGACTCCTGCCAGCCTGCCAGCAGCCAAGCGCACCCCCCCCCCAGCCCCACCATGGCCGCCCGAACCTGCGTATGTGTTTTAGCTGAGTCACGGGCTATTCAGGGCTCCGGCGTCCCCGCTGAACCCAAAGCATTTGGCCGACGTCAGGACAGTTCCCTATTGGTCACGCCACCTCCGTGCGGGAACCGTCGCCCGCACCCCCCCCGGCACCTCCCGCCGCGACCCACAGAACCTCAGAGCCGTCCCTAGGGCCAGGAAAGAAGCACTTCCCGGCACCTAACAAAGCCACTGGATTTTTTTTCTTACTTCTTTTCTACTTGCTGGCATGAACATTAAGGATAAAGTCTGACCGCGCAGCCCGAAACATCAGATTACCTCTGCAATTTGTGCTCGTAGCTCATTACTCGGGTCCTTCGCATTGCTCCGGCCTTCGAGCGCGTGATGCCGCTATGAAATAAACTGTATTTCTCACACAACATGTAAAAGTGCTATTAAGTGAATGATGCCTTTATGGCCTCTGGCCAAATATAGAATTATGGCATGTATGCGACCTGCAAGAAGCGAGTAAACAAAGTAAACAACGGTATAAATGCAGACACTCGAGGGTCAAAGTACAGTCAGACTGAGTGGAGCCGCGGCTCTTGCCGGCGCATGTTACACGAGACTGGAAAGACCTCAAGGATTACAGCGGCGATCATGACAGGAGCAGAAAGGAGATCGGCACAGAGGCGGGTCTGAAGGAGATGGCTTTCGAGACCCTTCCGCAGCGTTGAAGGGGACTCAGCAGCTCTGAGGGAGAGCGACGCGGAGGACATGCGAACTCCACGCAGACTGAACAGGGAATGAAAGCTTCAGCTGCTGCGCGCGCAGCCCTTCTGCATTTGCACCGCGTGCCTCGGCACCCAATTCCGAGAGCGCTCGAGAAGATCGCCTGCCTCCTATATCCACCCCAGGGCTCCTCTGGGGTTTCCTATCGCCTGGACACGTGGATGCGATCCAGGGTCGTCCGACAGCGTGCTCAAGAGGCTCCGTTAGCCGTCCGGCGCAGGTGGCTGCAAGACGTGCCCGCTCTCCACGCGGCGTCGCGCTGGAGCGCCGGGAAGCGTGTCAATGGGGGCCATTGTGCGGCCGTGCGCGAGGGGGGGAGACGCGGGATGATACGTTCCCCCTCTGTTGTCGATGCTCGCCTGGTGCCGATATCGTGCCGCCTCGGTACTGGACATGGTGTCATTCCAGCAGTCTCGCTGACGCAGGACTGGTTCACGTGTTTGGGATTTACTGCAGAAAACATTCGTTCGGCGCATCGTTTCCGGTCATGTTCTTCTGACCACTTTACTGCACACGCAAGCAGAGGACTGATCCACCTCACATGTTCCAAATCGTTCGCAGCCAGTGGCGCAGAGGTTAGAGAGCTGCTGCTTTGCCCTTGAATGACTCAGGCTCAGTCCCACCTCTTGACCAAGGTACTTACCCTGAATTTCCAAACCACTTGTCTCATATGGGGTCGTGGGGAACCGGAGCCTACCTGGCAACACAGGGCGCAAGGCCGGAGGGGGAGGGGACACACCCAGGACAGGATGCCAGTCCGCCACAAGGCACCCCAAGCGGGACTCGAACCCCAGACCCACCGGAGAGCAGGACCCGGTCCAACCCACTGCGCCACCGCACCCCCTAACCCCGAATTGACACAGTAAAAATTACACTGCTGTATAAAAAGACAGCTGGTAGTGCGGTAGTGAGAGCTGCTGCCTTTGGACCTGAAAGGGTGCAAGTTTGAATCCTGCCTCCAGCTGTAGTACCCTTGAGCAACGTATTTACGCTCAAACGGACCAGTAAAAACTACACAGCTCCGAAAAAGGGTAAATAATAGTAAGTAGCTTCAGTAAGTTTCTTTGGAGAAAAGTACCAGTTCAATGAATGAATGAACGCAAATGCGGCAAATAACTAAGTCCCTTCGGGAAAAATCAACGACTAAATAAAAAAATGCAAATGCGAAAAGGTCGGTGCTTCACTGCATACATCACACACTGTTTAAATCTCAGGCATCAAAGGCTGCTGTGACTTAGGGGCTGTTTTTGTTTGCTTTTTCCTGCCCACATACATAAGCGGACGGGACGTTACTTACACCGACTACTGACTACTTATTTGTTTTGCCGGTGGCTCTGTTTGTCAAAGGCAGGGCATCTTCCGACATCGCCGAGACGCAGCAGCGCGCAATCTGGCCGCTCGCAGACGAAAAAAGCGGATTTTACAGAAAACAAAAGCGCGACATCAAACGTTCATCGTACTACGGCGGTAAGCCGAGCCTGCCTAACACCCGATCCTGATTCCGTCTCCAAAGACTGCCTTACGCACACGTATATTTACTCGCAGTTACACTCACTTTCAGTAAATAAACGATTTCCACGCACAGCCCGAAGCGCAGCAGACAAGACAGCAAACGACAAAAACAAACAAAAGGCCTGTGTTTTCATTTTAAAAAGCTGGAAAACTTGGAAAGGGGGAGGGGGGGGGGGGGTGGCGCTGTATTTTCTGGGGTTTTCTTTCGCTAATGGGACGTTTCCCTCAAGAATGGATCCACGGGGTTAGGAAAACACGCAGAGAGACACACGCACATTCCAAGACCTAAACAAACACGCGTGCGGCCGAATTGAACAAAAACACCCTTGCGCATACTTTCCTTTTCCCCGGGCATCCCCCCCGATCAGGCCGGGAGGCGTCCCGGACGATGAAATGGGGACGTCCCCGTCCCCCCGACACTCTGCCCTTTTATCAATCGTGGTACAGACACGCGGTGACCACTGATAGCTCGGGTCTGGCCTGGAAGCAAGTGAGCAATCAGAGAGGCCCGAGACAGGGAGAGAGAGACCGGGCAAACGTTGTCACGTACAGATTGTCCGACAGCCCAAGCCGCAGTCCGGGGTCTTTAACAAAGACAAGATGGAACAAAGGAAAGCGTCTTCGTGAGTCCAACCGGGAGACCATCACCTGCATGGAATGTATTTACTCAGCGGTGTGAAACTTGTCAGCTGCTGAGGGGCCCATAAATACCCTCAGCGCTCATATAACGTGGTCCCCGTAATACAAGAAACCTCTAGAAAGGCCTGTGAAAATACACACCTTTTTCCAAATAACAGGCTTGTGATTCACAGCAGTTATATGGTAATTTTTCGCCTATTACACTGTGATTTTTCTTCCACGGTGGGTGGGAAAAAATTGATATAAGATACTGATATGAGAGGGGTGTGGTGGCGCAGTGGGTTGGACCACGGTCCTGCTCCCCGGTGGGTCTGGGGTTCGAGTCCCACTTGGGGTGCCTTGCGACGGACTGGCGTCCCGTCCTGGGTGTGTCCCCTCCCCCTCCGGCCTTACGCCCTGCGTTACCGGGTTGGCTCCGGTTCTCCGCGACCCCGTATGGGACAAGCGGTTCTGAAAATGTGCGTGTGTACTGATATAAGAACACTGGTTACCGAGGCAGTGGCGTGTTTTTTAAAAGGATTATTTCAGTCCCAGTGCAGTGCAGTTCCCGTGCGGTTTTCACTCTACGAAACAGATCAGTGAGGGAAATTATCATAAAATGAGCGTGCAGCAAAAAGACAAAGGCGCTTGTTCGTGTTGTTTTATTTCAACTAGTACTTCATAGAGAAAACGTGGGCAGCGCAGTTGCTCTGTGGCTTTCAGGTTGTCAGAAGACCCATGTATGGCACATCCATGCCCACAACTCGACCGACGGCACCTGACTCGGCTCCGGCACCCGATTAACCGCTCACCCTTTAAAAGACCCTCCTCAGCTCCCGTACCTTTGCGGAATCTCGTCAGAGACAACCGCCCTCCTTCGTGACGTCCAGCGCACACTCAACCCTTGTCCTCGGTTCTCTTCCTCCGGTTTTCGTCCCTTCGCCTTGTTTTCCGACCACGTCCACGAATCCGCCGGTCGACCGACTCTTCGCTTCGTCTCCTGACCTCGCCCATAGATCTCTGCTCTGACCCCGACCGCCGATCGACCGACCGTTCGCCTGTCCCCGACACCGAGAACTTGCCCGATCCCCTGAATCCGAATGAACCACTCCGCACTCGGGTCCTGCCGTCCCGGTTCTCTCGGCCGCCCGTGACAACGTAAGGCCGACGGTTTTCCTCAAGACACAATAAGAAACAAGGTAAAAAGCCATTAAATGAGGCTGTGAAAAAACAGCCCGGAGCTGGCATTCAAATCAAAGCACGTTCGCAACATTGTGAAAATTTGGACCACGATGACCGTGCGTTGGACAAGTGGGAACATAACCCCATTTCCCCACAAAAATAATGGTGATTGAAGACCGAAACAAGGGGAATTTGCCAAACGACATCATTTCACAGAACAAACGAACCCTGTTGGGAGAACAATGGGTGCGGAGACAACGCTGCTCCGCAGAGTTACGCTCAAATATTGAGGGACGTATTACAATTACTTGAACGATGGGGGCCCCATTATGCCTCCGTATTGAGCGAACTTCAACCGCGTGAAAACACCCCCTTTACAAAGATTACAAAGCATACACTGATCAATACAGCAGTAGATAACTGATAAATTTTATCTAGAAATAAAAGCTCAAAAGAAAAAAAAAAAAACAGATCTCTATTTGTACAGTTTACAGAATACGCCACAAGAAATGCATTTTATATTTTTTTTTAACGTGACATATACATTTTATGTTTTTTGCAATTTTGGAATATGGAATGTAGCGTAAGAAATGTTCATTGTGTTTTTCCCGTTTAATTTCTAATTCCTGATACTGGAAGACTGCAGTGACGCAGTTACTGAGGCTCTCTCCTCACACGCCAGCTGAGCCGCTTCACCTCTACTTCACTTCAACTTGAATCGGGAAGCAAAGACAACTCGCCAGTGCTTCGTGATCCATGTCAACAGTCAGAGCAAAACATCCTCCTCCCCCAATCCGTCACCGTCGATCTGCGTGAATCACTAGCTCTGGGTTTCTCATCGCCACTAAAAAAAAAATCCTTTTCAACAAAAATCATGTCATTGACCAGAAACTAACATAACCTCGATTTAGAGTAAATTACATTTATAATGCACATTGCCTCTAAATGTGAGTATTGTATTAATCCTCAGCGGGATACATTTCACAGAAAGGAAAACAACCTTCGACAGCCTTTTATCTGCATGGGTGAGCAGTCCAGTCCTGTATCAAAGTCAGTAGTAACTCCTCCTACCTGTGACCACATAAAAAAAATGAATCTGCTGTATAGTTTTTTCACTCTTTCAATTGTTTTTAATTAAAACCATTTTTAAAAAATTACATTTATTTAGCGAAATATCTTTTCTGACCATTACTTGAACCAACAACTTTTACGTTACCTGCCTTTACTCACCACTGAATTTATACAACAGGTGTTTACATTATTAAGCGAAATACTTTACATTGTTGTATGAAAAAGTGTACGTCAAAGTGAAAACACAATAACAGACACGGACAGGAACTATATATATACATACACCGTATACGTGTGTGCATTTGCACGGAAATGGTTAAGTCAGCCTTTCAACACCAAAATTATAATCACGGAGTACGATCATAAATTGTGATTGTGTATTATTTATCTGTTTACAGCTTGCTGAATAACAAAGAGCCACCTCCACCCCCTTCTCCATGAGGTCAGATCATGTTATTGTCCAGGAAGGCCAGCCCATCCTTCCCATGGGCTCTGCTGCAAGGTCAACGTGACGTCATCCTCATTGTCATTCCACTCCCTCTGGCAACGTGCGCTCAGCTAGTCTTACACTTTCCCTTTAATGGACACAGACGGTGACCTTTGCTCTTTCATTCCGTTCATATTAATCAGTCTGTTACCAAAAGCCCATTGTAAATACAATGATTCAATTGAAAACAGCTATGTGTAAATAATTAAAGAAACAATGGAATCTGTTGACTGATAACCAACCACCAGCTCTTAGGCTTATTACATCGGTTATTATTAATGTTTATTTATTGGACACGTTCGTCCTTATGAAACCTGCAATGTTAAATGATCAGCTTTACAATGATTTATCAACTTATACAGCAGGGTGTTGCTACTGTATCAATTCAGGGCATGTACCTTGTTCAAGGAGGAGTGGGATTTGAACCAAGAACCTATATAGCGCAAGCTGACAGCAGTAGACACTACATTACCTGCTACCCTGAAACAATAATGTAAAAACTCTCTGAAAACTAACTCACAGGACAAATTACAGATGCTGGTACCAGAATGATGTGATGTCGGATTTTACATACCACAAAAAGCATTTTACATCATCTACAGTCATTCAAAATGTAACCCACTTGTTTCACTCCATCTTCTTGTGACTACGAACTACAACGAAAATAATGACGACTGCTTCAGGTAGTTCATGCATCCTCCGATGGAAACAAAGCAATAATTTCAAAACAGATTCATGGAAAAACATATGTACTTATATACTTATATAAAAATATACTTAAGAAATGCTGCTACACTGCAGTGGACTGCAATGGACTGGAATCCTGCACAGGGTTAACCCCCCTCAGCCTCCAGCCAGTGCTTCCAGGATAGGCTCTAGATCACCCTTCTCAGAACAAGCGGTTGTTGAAGTTGGATTGATTCAGTGGACTAAAACATTGTAGATATACAGATAGATGGATAGATAGATGGATAGATAAAAATGTAGATACAAATGTAAATAAAACGACACATAGATACATTGATAGATACATAAACACACTAATCGATACATAGACAGAAAAGCAGATACTTTATCATCTCAGAGGAAATTGCACTGATCTGCTACGTGTAGCGAGGTGACCCTGGAAAAGATGGAAAAGACCTATAAAACAGAAGAGTGACAACAGTAAATGATTTCCTGTGCAACTGATGCGTTATGTTCTTAGTGTTGGAAAACAGAAGGGGACCCAGGGGACTTTTCTCAGGGCACGTGAACAGGAAGACATCTCTTCCCTCGGGAGTGCACTGCGGTTAATGCACCAGGGCGTGGACCACCACCGCTGTTCGCTTGCAAGCTGCACACCAGCGGCACATTTTCAGTCACTTGTCTCTTGTTACAAAGCATTAGTTATGTAATCAATGACTGATATTTAGTTGATTCCTCTGTCCTAGCTGATTTACAGGGACAGGTATTCTACTTTACACTGATTTACCCATTTATCCTGCAGAGATTTCTTACTGTATCAGTGCAAGGTTAAGTACCTTGATCACAGCAAGAATGCGATTCAAGTCAGAAGCCCTAACAGGACACTATCTGCTGGACTGGACAAAAAAAGCTCCAAATACTACACTACCGAGCAGCGCAGGTCTTTTTGCCACAAAAATGTCTTTATTCATTGTTTCATCAGATCTTCACGGCAATTTAGGTGTGAGGTGCTACTGAGGCTTTAGGTAAATGATGAAAAGTAATATTTCAAAAAGCTTGGTGAATGCAGATTGAAGTAAGGATAATTTGTGAAAATGTAAATATTTTGGGCAAGAAAAAAAAAAAAAAAAAACCAGTTATACTGGTCCAACCTCCCACCCGGGATATGATGCATTTTCTGCAACGTCAACATTTTCCATATTTTTTTCCCCAACAAGAGCTGTCCAGGGTGCTGAAGGTTTCCAAATTCTGCCACCCCTCCCCCTATTTAAACAAAAGAACAAGAAAAAGGGCAGGAAAACGTTGCTTTCATTCCCACACTTTGGCTGCATTCGTCAAAAAGGTTAGGAGTACAAACAGAAAGACGCCGTTAATAAGTGCAATAACTGCAGCGCCTTTATCATATCAGAGGCACGAGCAGGAAATGGGTCACGTGCCACTAAACACACTTCGCTCGCTGCTCGGCGCATTAAAGGAGCACATTTGTATAACTGTGAATGAATTTGAAGGAGGAATTGCTGTCGGGAAGCACAGCACTGGCCTGAACGCAACTCCCATGTACCTAGAGCTGTACCTATAGAGCTATACCTGGGGTTTACTGTACCTAGAGCTATACTTACACTTTACAGTACCTAGAGCTGTACCTAGAGCTATACCGAGAGTTTACTGCATCTAGGGATGTACCTGGGGTTTACTGTACCTAGAGCTGTACCTAGAGCTGTATCTAGAGCTGTATCTAGAGCTGTACTTAAAGCTGTACCCAGAGCTATACTTACACTTTACTGTACCTAGAGCTGTACCTAGAGCTATACTTATACTTTACTGTACCTAGAGTTGTACCTAGAGCTATACCTAGAGTTTACTGCACCTAGGGATGTACCTGGGGTTTACTGTACCTAGAGCTGTACCCACAGTGTGTACCTAGAGCTGTATCTAGAGCTGTACCCAGAGCTATACTTACACTTTACTGTACCTAGAGCTGTACCTAGAGCTATACCTAGAGTTTACCGTACCTAGGGATGTACCTGGGGTTTACTGTACCTAGAGCTGTACCCAGAGTCTACTGTACCTAGAGCTGCTCTGACTGCTTTGGGCTTCGAAGGGTTTGCGTTGTTGTACTTCCAAAATCATACGCGAAAGCCGGCCATTTCTCAACTGTACGCTTTAAAACTGTAAAAGCTGAGTCTTCCTACTGCGGAATTATAGCGTTTCCCCAACATGGGAGAAGAGAGAGACTACCCCCCACAAACGAATCGAAACTGCGCCGTTTCCTTGGCCCGAGGACACCGGCATGAATTAACACTTGAATTGAGAGCGTCTGTACACAGAAGTAAATCATTAAAGGCGGGATGCTCGTTTGGACTAGTACTGGAGTGAAAAGCATGTTCATCGGTGCCCTTATATCTAATCGGGGAAACAGGGGACATCACGCAGCCGATTATGATTACCTCACACGTGCATGTCAAATTGTATCATCACCTCAGTCAGTGTCTCAGTCACTGCACTGTTACGCGAGACAATGTCAGATCGAAACTGGAAAGCATTGCTGATGAGCACCTCCGAGTATCTGCGCTGAGAAGTTTATATCGGTCAGAAAGAAAACTGCGATTAATTTATGGACATTATTAAAAACGGACTGCCTAACAGTATGAATATAATCATATGTACGTTACGGTAAAGGGGCAATGAATGAGTGCACTGCTGCGCTGTACCGCGTCGCTCCACCGCGCATTTTTTGCGCATATTATATTTAACATTTCTTTCCCTCTTGAAAACCTGACAGGTTGTTACGCCCCTCCGGTTTACGTTATGCAGAAAAACAGTATACAGAGATGAACGAGCGAATAGCCTCACTGAATGTACACTGCGTATGGTCATACATTTTAACTTTTCGATTTTTTTTTTTTTTTTATCAGTAATTTTAGCGTGAGCGCAGCGGGCTGTTATAGATGTACTGTACTTTTCCAGTCAGTTCAAATACCCACTTTAATATCCACGCACTGCAGAGACGTGGGGCTGCACTCAAAGTAGCTGTAGTCGACGGGTTATTATTATCAACGTACTAAGGGTTATGATGATGATGATTATTATTATTATTATTATTATTATTAATAAAGAAGAATAAGATGTAACAGAAAGCTCTGTATTTTCACCTGTGTTTGCATTTTGTAGTAAGAAAAAACATGACATTAGGACCTAGGTACCATTCATTCTTACTGGGGCGCTTTTCTGCAAATGTATTGCACCGAGTCCCAGAACGGGACTTAAAATATTCATTATTGGGGAAAAGTAGCGAAGACAGAGCGACGCGGCTCTGGACTCGGGCTAATCTGTGTCCTGAGAATCGGCCCATTATGATTATCAAGTAAAGTAGCAGAAGTGATCTTGCGGCTAACGAGGCAACATTTACATACAATCTTACGTAAACACGTTCGTGCGATTCGAAACTGTCAGCATGATTCCATGAAACCTCCGAGTACACCTCGTTTTTTTTCTCTCTCTCTTTCTCTCTCTCTCTCTCTCTCTCTCTCTCTCTCTCTCTCTGGACTGCAGCGCCCGAATAAGCCTATAACTAAGGGGGCCCACGCCCCGCGCCGCTCCTTCCGTGGAAACAGTCGCGCAACATCTTGCCACGTATTGCGGCGACCAAGAAGAAGAAGAAATATTTGCGATAATATTATACATTTCTACATGATTTTATTATACATGATCATTTCCCCGCACGCACGGGCTGCCGGCGACACCGCGCTCATGATCCGCTAAAAGCGTTTCCTTCCTCCCTCCCTCCCTCCCTCTTTACACTGTTACAGTATCTATCTCTTTGGAGGGTCGCGCGTTCTCAGGCGACAGACAGTCACACACTGAGTGTCCCGCACGTCACCCGCACGCCACCCGCGCGCCCGGCTTCCTCCAGGTGCGGCGTCGGCGCCGGGCATTTTTCCCCAGATGGGAGGAGCTCCACGGACACGCCCCTGCTCGCTCCACCGCGGCAGGAGAAAAAGCCTCTAGGAAATGCAGCACGCCGACACGGCGCTGCCGGCACATGAGAGAAAGCAGCCCCCTTTCGCGCTCTCATCATCAGCACTGCGATCAAGATCGGGACGATCGGAGCTCTTGTTCCTCCCGGAATCGCGGGCCCGTCCTTTTTTTTTTTCCCCTTTGTCTCGCTCTCGGCTTTTTCCTCTCCTCCTCCTGCTCCCGCTTTTGCGCTGGATCTGCCGTGTAGGAAGATGTGCGTGGAGAGCGACGGCTGCGAGATGGAGGGCTGCAGCAGCTCGGACGAGGTGCACACGCTCTCGGGCACCATGAGCCCCGGCCTCAAGTCGAACCCCGACCTGCGCTCCTGCAGGACCGGACACAAGTTCCGCGCCGCGCTGCTGCGCTGCAGGTCGCCCACGGCCGCCGCCGGGATCCTCAGTTTCGGGAATGTGCTCAATTACATGGACAGGTACACGGTGGCAGGTGAGTGAGTGAGTGAGTGAGCGAGCGAGCGAGCGAGCGAGCCGTGTTTCACGCGCCGGCGCGGGCACAGGTGCGGGGAGGTGTACCGACTGCGTCCCGCCCAGGCTCGTTTAGGACCCCGGCGAGGGGCTCGCACAATACTGTACATTACAATGCAAATTGTGTTATTCTGCGGTACCGGGAGCTGAGAGCAGGGCTCCTCCACGAGCAAATCACTCCGAGCGCTCACTCGTCTCGTGTTAAAAAAAAAATGTTTGAACGCGTATCACGAAGCGTCATCTCAGTCTCAGAGCGGGATTTTTCTCCAACTTGACATTTCCGACAGTCTGCAACAACAAGGTGACATTCGGTCGGGCGGCTTCGCGGATCACTTGGACTCAATCGATTTTAACTTGAGTTACTCGATCGATAGATAATCGATCGTTCTGAAAGCTGCTAAACGGCAAACAAACAAACAAAGCATTTTTTTTTTCCAGAGTCTCTGTTTCCAGTGTAGTGCACGCGATCAAGCGTGTAATTCACACAAACAAATGAAATGCAGTCGACACGTAGTGATATTAACTATTATATGCAATCGTGTATATTTATATATACATATACGTATATGTGTAATTTTCTTTCATTTGTTAGCGCAGTACAAAGACAATAATGAATAAACCTTGAAGTCTATAAAGCGTTTGTCTCTTACAGATACCGCAGCACCACAACCGTTCTGTTAATAATTAGATCAGAATAAGGCTTTGGCTCTACCGCCTATTTATAGATGCAATATTAAATGAACATGAGTCAACCCCCGGGTAACACAAACACACACTGATTTCAAGTAAAGGATATAGGTAAAGCACTCTTCGGGATTAACTTTCATATTTATGTATTCTGTACGGGCACTAAAAAATATTAAGGAGACACGCGGTGATTCCAAAATTTCGTGCCACGTTGACTTTAAATTCAGAAAAGATACACATCAATAGTTCTAATAAAATAATCGCTGAGGGGGAAAGGAACCACCTGGAGATGAAACCTTTAATGCCATCTACTCGGACGTCTGCGTTTCCATAGAAACTAGACTGCGGTTAACCATTTTTTATCAGTCCGATAACAGTGAAGTTCTTCCCTCGAGGTGCGGATCAAGAGCGCAGAGGAACGGCAGCAGTTGGTTCCAGCACCTGTCCGGTTTGTCCCCAAGGGACGTTAATTATCCAAGTTATTAATTAAATTTACCGCGAGGCACTAAAATCACGTGACAGCGCAAACCACCGCAATACAGCATCTTGATCTTCCTTGTAGCGCTAATACTGTGTATTTACACACTTGGAAAAATCAAGTTTCCGAACCCGTGAAACCAGGCTCGGACTTTTCCGCCGAATGTAACCAAGTTATTGGAACGCGCGGCGAGCAGAAATAATAACCTCTCATGTTGATCATCTCATTATTAGTAGGTGTACAATAGTAATATGAAAAGTGCTGCGCGGTAACACGGACCCAGGGCCAGTGGAAAGCCCTCTTTCCGTGGGATTATGTAATTCTATAGACAGATTAAAGCTATAAAACGCGTGTGCGGCTGCCAGATGGTTAGCGAGGAAGAGCTCGCGCGCGGCGCTATTGTCGGAACCGAAAGGAAAGGGGTAAACACTCGCGCGAGCGCACGCAAGGACGCACGCGGCGCTCTGGGAGGGCGCTGCTCTGAAAATGAACACGCACGATCGTCCTCGATCGCTGGATGTGGATCACACTCAGCCGTACAGCGAACGCATGGTCTTACTGTACCTTTCGTATCAGACACATGCTGTGCGCGCGAGCCGCGCCATTCAAAGGGTTAATTTCGTGCGGCAGAGTGTGGGCAGAACTATGCATCGCCTCCTCTCCTAATGTGTACATTTTTATTTTAAATTTTGTACATGCGTACGTGCGTATGCTGCATGTGCCTTTTTTACCTAAAAGTCAGCGACTACAGGGTGTGATTGTTAATGCCATCATGCAGGAACATTACATTTGTTCTATGGATGAAGCCAGGATATGTAGTTAATGCATGAGGTGTAAAAATGCTGTGGGGAGGCTGAGGGCATGTAAGGGGGTGGGGGGTGGGGGGGGGGGTGCTGAGAGTGTGGTTGTGGTTGGAATACAGAAGCAGAAGGGGGCGAATGTGTAGATACGCTTGCGGGGATAGACGCAGAGGGGACATGAGCAGGATTAGAGCAATGTGCTATAACACCTCCTTTTGGATACAGCAACGGACATGTTTAGCCGTGAGCTGCGGCTCACATGAATATCGCATTCGGATGAATATCCGGAGATCACATTACCGCGGGGTGAATATTGAGCTGCAAGGAGGGTGACGACCGCCTTTTGATGGAGAAGTCTGTTTGAAATCACTGTGTAACACCCAGGTATTACACGCCAGTGTGAGGCCTTGCGCTTCCGCGGTCGCTTCTGAACAAAATTCCATTTGTGAAAACACTTTTGATAGAAACGCGACGTTATGTGTCGCTTGCAGAGCGCTGCGTCTTTATAAACGCTCGGAGGCTTTTTAGTTTCTTTGGTGGAGCGGTGGCCACCTTGCCCACGCTCCCGTGGTTTTCATACAGTGCTCCTCCCAGTTTTCCGCCACATGAGTCGAATTCATTTCACCGGGTGTGAAAAAGAAATGCCCCACAGTGCACTTGCGTCGCCAGACGGTTCTGAGCAGCGAGGGTGCGCTGTGCCCAAGAGGAGGAGTCCCGCAGTCATGTCTCCCTGCGGAGGGAAGGCAGCGCAAGCCCACGTGCTGAGGGACCCTCCCACACCTTGTGCTGCACTCATGGATAATGCAAGCGTGAGCGTGAGTGGAAATGGAAGATGCGGGGGTGTGTGCGGACACACCGCAGTCCCGCAAGACTATCCCCACACCCCCACACCGCTAGCCACTAACTGTGGGAGGAGGGAGGCCGCATCTCTGCCGCAGTCAAGTCGGGGTGTCCGTTAGCAGGAGCAGCAATTAGGTGCATCTGCTCCAGGACGGGGCTAATTCGCAGCTCGTCCCCTCGGCCGTCGTGCCCGCCTTGCTCCGCTTTCCTTTCGCCGTCACGAGAGGCTCGTTGAGTGCTACGCGGATGGTCCGTGCCGTGATTGGGCGGGCAGCTCCGTCCTCCTGCTTGACACAGGGAGGTGTCACCTGGACCCTCCTGTCTGAGGTTGAGGTTTGTAAGGAGACTTATCAGTAAGAAGCAGTCCCCCCCTAAACACGCACACACCCACGCGATGACGCGCGCTTTGGCAGACCGGATGTTTGGTGGCAACAACTCGCAGTCTCGCCGCGAGGCTCCCGTTCACGGCGAGACCTGGCCCAAGAGCAGCGCGTTCCCGCACGGAGGGCAATCTGCCTTCGCCCTCATGTCCCCAGTCGAGGGAAAACACACTTCAGGCCCTAGCGCGCAACACCTATCCCTAAACATCCAGCCACAGCTGTCACAAATCACTCGCTGATATAAAGGTGCCTACTCCACTTCTGTGGAAGGCCAAATGTGCTCTGTCAATAACGCTGGCTGGACTTCCGTGCCCAAAGCCTTTTTTGCCGCTGTTTTTTTTTTGTGCTGTGTTTTCGAGAACAGGTGGTGATAACAAATCCACGGCTCTCTTACATTAAAGTGGCCAGGAGTGCAATCCACACCTGTGACCAGCGTCCCCTTTGGGGACCAACGCCGCTCGAATGAGGAGCGTTCGGTTAATGCCAACATTTTCATTTCCTGCAGAATATACAGACTTGTGCCACGCAGGCCCTGCTCACCCAAAGATAAAATCTTAACAGAAAATGTGCTTACAATATCCGTTTTCTCTCCCTGCTGCCGCTCCGTAATTCCACGCTGGTTCCCCGCCTAATTGAAAATACATACGATCGAGAGAAAGCGGCGAAGGCGTAATTTTGCAATTTCCACCCCCTCCCGTTGCCCGCCTTGTGCAAACAGAGCTGTGGGAAACTGTTTTCACTTATCCGGGGAAGGCAGGCGCTGCTGCTCAAGGATACACTGAGACCCCACTGTGTTTACAATGATGGTACTATAACAGGAGTGGCATTCGAACCCAGGACAGTCGGACTGCAAGAAAACAGCCCTAAACACCCCGGTACCCACTACGCACGTTTCCTTGACCAAGACACACTATTAAAAGAAGGTGGCGGCTCAGCTGCCAGCAGCGTTCAGAAACGCTTTGCTTCTCTAGCCCATGGGGATGTACTTTGTGAGAAGCAATTTCCAAAGCAACTTTTATCTACTCTATCATTTTTTTTTTCATGGAGCGCTTTCAAAGACCTGTTGGTCTGACTTGCAGGATTACAGGTGGTTGCCAGTTCTATCAGGGGTTCACGGTGTGCAGTGCGTAAGTGAAGTACAGGAAAAAGTGTGGCAGAAATCAGTTTTTACATAAGAATAAAGTTCTGTGCTGACTGACAGCTGCCTGGTTCTTCTTACAAGAGCACATGGAGATACAGAAAGAGTGCGTGTGTTCCGCTGATGTAGGGATGAGTGACCCAGTGTAAGTAGTGTATCTAGCAGTGTAAGTCTTCGGGTGCTCTGGTTTCCTCCCACACTCCAAAGACATGCTGTTCAGGTTCACACAGAGAGAGTGTGTGTTCTGCTGATGTAGGGATGAGTGACCCAGTGTAAGTAGTGTATCAAGCAGTGTAAGTCACCACGGTGAATAAGGTGTGTGGGCTCATAACGCTACATAGAGTTCGTTGGAAGTCGCTTTGGAGAAAAGCGTCTGCTAAATAAATAAATGCAAATAAATGTAAATGAGACAGGATCTCTGAACTCAGCTAAGCTCTCAAGATCTTTAAACTGAACGAGGGTGACTTTTTTGTTCCTTCTGCCAGGACACTTTCATATCGCAAATGGAGTGGGGATAATTATTTTGGGAGTTTCACACGGCATCCTTGTGATGAACAACTGCGGCTTCCACATAAACTGCAATTTACTTGAAGAAAATTGGCAAACTGATGACTGAATTTCATATGTAAGTTTAACAGGTCGTAAATTCGGCTGGAAATTCATAAAAGCAGCGCTGCACTTTGAAACTGCTGCAGCACAAATTAAAACAAGTTTTTTTTTTTTTTGGTGAATGCTCTGTGGGTTTTTCGACAGAACATTTAGGGAGATGGCGTCTCGTATCAGATTGAGCTCCTTCTTACATAACTCGGCCCGTGTGTACGTAAACAGTTGCCCGAAAAGTCTCGGTGCCTTTTGCACACAGTCCTTACTTACATGGAGATTATGATAATGGTGGGATTAGACCTAAGTGGACAGAGGACCAAGCCCTTTAATTATCTGATGTGTATCGTGACCTCAGATGTGAATTCACAGTCCTATTAACCCTCTTTTGGTGAGGGGATTAAAAGCCCATATACCGTAATTGCACAGAAAACCTCATCTGGAATTACAGATTCTCACTGAGAAGCTGTACCTTTTTCCAGGTACGTAAGCATTCAGACATTTCTGTGTATGAAGCAATTATTTGATGGTGTGACAGTGGAAAGCTGTGGAACGTTTTGATCCTGCCCTCTTTGAACTTACTGTCTTACCAATTACACAGCGTAACAAAAATTTTCTTATGTATTGTTTTTTTTCTTTTTTTACATTTTCCATTCAGTTTTGTTAGATCGAACATACTGTTAGCGTTAGTCCGTACGACATGTCAGTGTTTGGAAAAAATATTCTTGAAATTAGCAAATTTTGGTGAATTTTGGCACTGTGTTCCAAGCACCGAATGTTCCGGTACCTTTTAGCATCTGACGCTTAATAATAATCGACACAAAGTTCGACATAACTAAGAACTTAGAAAAATTTTGTTGCGTTGTGCTGTTGGCTGCGCGGACATTTTCGGGGGAACGCGGTGGTGCGGAAGACCCCCAGCTGAAGTATATACGTTGATCAAATGTGATGCCAAGCTGGAGGGAATATGTGCGCAGATGACGACAAAACAGCATCCCGTTTGAGCAACACCCATTATAACAATCTGTGTTTAAAACAACAGCTTAAATTATCATGGTGAAATGATGCAGCAATATGGAGATTACATATACTGTTAATACTGCGAGGAGAAGCTGTAAAAATTCCAGTGGTCTGTGGCTTCTGCCTGGGTTGACGCTGCTGGGCTGCCCAGACGAGCGTGTCCCGCCTGTGTCCTACGCCTCACCCAGCATCCCACCCCTGGCAGCCGCCGAGCTCCATTGTTCTTGGTAGGAGCTCCAGCGGTTAAAAGAGCTCTGAGCAGCGCAAACCGAATCTCTACTGCGGTCGCGGTCACCAGCCTCCGCTGCAGGCGTTCCAGCCCTGGAAGCCCAAAGCCGCCCAGCGCAGGGGGGGCCAACGGTTACTCCGAGTATCGTACCCTACCGCACACGCCGAGAAGCCACGGCATTTCTGCCCCGTATCTGGAAGAGAGGAGCTGGAGGGAGTGGAACACCATTTTTCTTTAAAATAAAATGACATCCAGGTATATTTGCATATACAAGGAATTTGTCTGCCTATTACTTGGCACTAAGCAAATGATGGGAAACGTATCACTTCCCAGACCGAGAGCTGCACGAACTGGCAGACTGCTACCACGTTAAATCTAAGGGCACGCACAAGTCCCTTTAAACTTTGCATTTCCTTTTTTATGATGCTCATATTAAAGAGTCATGAAGAAGGAAAAAAAAAAAAGTGTTTAACTGATGGAAAGACGGCCCTGCAATTTGGTTTATAGGGGCAGCTTCCTTTTCTGAAGCTTGGATTTTAGAGCTTTCTTTCCCTCCCTTTAGGAGCCCTAGTTTCATTTAGTGTTTGTTAGCAACAGCTAGGGAACCCGCTATCCTCATTAAAGTTGCAGCAAGGAAGACGAACATCAGAAAAGGAGCTCATTTTTTGACAGTATAAAGGCAGTTGTTTCTGCTTTTTTAACTTGCTTAAAAATAAAAAGAAAAAAATGTACAAGGGAAGAAACGGTATTATAGTCACCGAACCTTCTTTTTCACTTTGTCCATGTGGTTTTTGAGCCCTCTATGTTGATACTTTCCCCCAGCTAAATTCTTGCAGGGAGATTTCCACCACCGCCGGCCCTCGTCTGCCGAAAATCAAAATAAGGCTCTGCTTTTTTAGAGCATGCCATTGAATGTCCCCTGTAATAGGAGCCATTGGAATTAGATGTTACCTCTTCCCTCTCCAAAATGCCTTTCATGTGGCCTCACCAGCAATTATTCCACTAGCCACAGTATTTCCTTGACGACCGCTGCTGCCGGTAGAGCTGCGGCCCCCTTGAGCACGGGTTCGGCCCCCTTGTTTGCTGCATTGCCGCAGGAGTGACTCCGCAAGCCTCCCGCAACCTCCTCCCTTGCCCTCTTGTTTGTTTCACAGTGGTCAGACCGCTAGATCTTGACTCCGCGGCGTCTCTTTACATCTCCACGACCACGGAACCAAAATAAATGCATGATTAAATACTTTTTTTGCATAAACCTTCAAGAGGAGGAGTTCCAAACTCAAAAGCAAAAAGCTTTTGTAATGGTGGAAAAAAGACAAGGGGCCCTAAATAAACACGACAGCTCGCCACCTCAGAAATAAAGCTTGTGGCATCACAGGGTGTAACGAGATCCCGGCCCTTTTTCATTTAGTTTATTTTAATTCGGCCTTCTTCTGAAGAGCGGGCTTTTTTTATTTATTTATTTTTTTTTGGCCAAGACAAAATGAACAAGAATATGTGAAATGTGAAACAAGCTTGTTTGTTTCCGCAATGCATGTGCTCATGTCCGAAGGCCTTGTGTGCGGTTTTCACCCAGCCAGTTCCTTGCATTGTTCAAATGGAATCTGTAGAACTGTAAAGTGGATGTATTGACCCTTGTTTGCTTTTTAATAGAGGGAGTTTATAAACTTATGGAAAATACCCTGCTTCACTGGTATTTTTCCACAACCAAAATGCAGTTCATTGTGATGCCTGCCCGGTCTGGGGACACAGAGGCTTTAGGAATGCTGCTACACATGGGCACAGCGATTAGAAAGTAAGAGCCGAACTCACGATGGACACTAGTGTATCGATGGACTGGTAGCCTTGCGTACTCGAGTTCCTGGGTACAGTACCACATGGCCAGCAGTGGGTTTACATTAGACCAGATGTACACCTGTAATTTTCAATGTCACCTCATAAAGATGACTACTCTCAGCATCGACAGGATTAAATTTTTAACCTTGACAGCAACATTCCATGGGCTCCTGGGAAACTGGAACTCCAACAAAAAGAAAGATTATGGGGAAAGATTTTATGATGATTTCACATTGCTTAATGAACTCCGTGAAGATGGCTGACCCATTGGATCTTCCACAGAATGTGAATTTAGCTGCGTAACATAATCAAAATATCTGTTCAGCTGGTTCCATATTTATTTATTTATAAATAATGATTTATTTACATCTTAAAATTATTTATTTAATTATTAGATATCTGTTCCATATTTATTCACATTTATCAGAGGCCTGTTTAAAGTATTTGGTAGAAGGTAGCAAAGTGCCTGATGAATAGAAACTGAACTAACTGATCAGAGGAAAGGTCCTCTATTGAACCCTGGAGATGACATTGCTTGTGGCCAACAGAAATCTGAAGGACATTTTTCAAAAAACTTTAAACGAGGAGCAAATTTATCCGAACACCACTGGAGCCCAAACAGTCCTTGTGAAGATTATGGATGCGTTACCAACGTGTACAGATTTAGCAGCAGACACCAAAGGCCATGCCAGAATTACAGGCAGAAATGATCAAGTTTCTCCCTTGGTGAGAACTTCTTCCACAGTAACAGGTACAAATTTGTCTCATTAAGTTCTAAGAATATTAATTCATAATGACCCAATTAAAAAAATCACTGATGTTTTGATACAGTCCTGATTAAATAAATTGTATCTGGTTAACCTTTGTCTAGTAAATGCATACATTAAATGCAACCGTGATCACATCTAAAAATGAAGATTGCAGGATAACTGATTAACAGATTACCTTGTTTGTTTGTATTTCCTCCTTCTCATGAAAAACGGAACATTTTCCAGAAAACTGGGGAAAACAGAAAATCACACAAGGGTGATTTATCAGTGAAACATCTCATTCTCAAGTTCCTTTTCTTTAGTTCATCCTCCAGGAACGACAGCACGAATAAGCAGCAGCGCTGAACTTGCAAAACGTGTTTACCCCGCAGTGTGAGAGGCCTCGATGTGTGTCATCTTATCAGAACGCTATCGCAATTTTTCACTTTGCAACCTGTTTCTTTTGGCTGATGGGAGAGTGTCTAACAGGATTTCCATTTTTCAGGTTACTGCCGTTTACTGTTTTGCGACCAAAGACACGTTTGATAAGTCAAGTCCAAGTCAACTTTACTGATAAATTAAGGTACTGACACAGCAGATGAGTGAACCAAATACATCAGACCCACTCATATTGCCTGCCATTGAAGAGTATTCCTCAGCAATAGAACCAAACTGAAACCAACGTGGAAGCAGCTTCCCTGCACTGTCTATTTGCCTTTGTACCCTTTGGCTAGAAAGGTACATCTAAATGGCCATCCATTCACACGAGAGGGAATGTCTTCTATGGCAGCCTTGGCCTTTGTGTAACTCAATCTGCAGGTACCAGCAGTAACTCAATGCTCATACCTGTAACCAGTCAGTGACTGGAACGAGGAACAGGTTTCAAATGTAACTGAAGAATTACTTAGATACACCTCCCTGGCCTGAATGAAGCAAAGCATTCCTTTGATTCCTTCACGCCATCATGCTTGCAGAGTTCCTGGAGCAGATACACCTATATTTCCCAAAGACTTAATTCCTTCAGTGTCACATCGATGCAAAAAGCACAAAGTAAACTGCATTTAACATGCTGTGAGCTCTCCCAGATCATTTCAGAGGTCTGTGGTTTCGCAAAGACGGAGGAGTGCATTTGTAGGAGATGCACACGGCTCATCTGAGATACGCAGCAGAGGTAATTTGAGGTAAATAGGGTATGTCGATAGATAAGACACTCCACACCGATGTCCACACTGGATTGGCTGGAAGCTTTTGCTTATGATGACAGCTGACAGATCCAGGCATCTGCGTACTCTCATTCATGACAACGCACAGAGGGTGTGAGAACAGTCCAAAAAAAAACACCGAAAGCTGAGCGACTCCCTGCTCAGGCAGCTGCGGCATGTGGAGGTGATCAAAAAAGAATCCGCACCCATCTCAGGCCTGTCTTCTCACAGCCTGACACCTGGCTCTAACTGGTGATGTCTGGCTAAGTGCAGGGGATGAGGCATAGCGCAGCTGCCCTTCACACAGTTCCACAATGAAGCTGAATTACGGTCCACAGGCTACACTGGTGCACCATACCATTTTGGCTCTTGAGACATGCAAAAGGGTAGGTGGAAAGTATTAATCATTAGCGTTTGTGCAGGTGAGTCAGAAAACGACTGCGTGCTTTTGAGGAATGACATGGCTTTTTTATACCTTTTGCTGTGATCTCAGCTTAGGGATGAGCTGCATACGGCATGATTCGGAACAGTCCCCGGATTTGTAAAGGTAAAGATAATGTGCTCTCAAAAGAGCATTATTAAAGCTAACAAAATGTCAAAATACTGCACTGGAGGAGCATTTCACAAAATCATGATATATGAAGACCTGGTCCTTGGCTGGCTTCTTACCTTGTGTATTTTGTTGCTTAGCCAATGCTTTTGTTGAAAGCAACGTACAATTTGAGCCATTCGTGCAGCTGAGTGTTTCACTACAGCATTTTATTTTATAGACATCACTTTAAAGGTAGTGCGGCAGGGCCCCTAGTGGGATTGTGCTCCCTGCGGTGTACTTATTTGCAGTACGTGGAACTGTGCCGAAAAATAATTCCGTTGACTTCAGGTAAGCTGTACCTATTTTGTCTCACAGAAATCTCTCTTGGCGCCAGATTGAAATGTAACATTGAGATCAATCCTTAATTCATGAAGCGAGAGCAAGATAAATTAGAGAACCTCGGGTGCACTTGACAAATTAAGAGGCAGTTGAAATATCTTAAAATAGAGACGCCAAAGTGTAGGGCGGAGCTGCAGAGCCTCAAAGGAGGATGCTGCAGTCAAACAGACCCATTTTCTGATGACACTGGTGGGATTTATAGTGGTGGTGGGGGGGGGCAAACAGCAATCCCTCTCGTGTTTCGTGACACCCATGCCAGTCGGCGGCTACCCACTTCCAGAACGCCTTCCAGATGGGGAGGTGATGCCTCAGCGTGCCTGTGCAACAGGACGTCCGCAAAGAACCACGGTTGACTCCAAATCAAGTTTCTTTTTTCTTCTCCCCCCCACCCACAATCCTTAATTGATCTCTGAGGGAGGGAACAGACGTAGAGCAGGAGGGTTCATGGTGACGTGCCGGCTTCACAGCCAGACCATGCGGGTTAAGGAGGAGTGCCAGAGACTGGTGCACTGGCTTCATGGGGAACTGGAACAAATCTGGGCTCTGCTCCACGGCATGTGGACTGAGGAATGGACCTCTCTGGCCTACTCTTCCACAAAAGTAAGCAGCTTTTATGAACAACCAGAAACAGAGGAACCATGAGAGGCTGCAGTAGGATCTGAATGGATGCTCTATTCACCTCTGGTCATGTCTCGACTCCTAACCCTTTCATCTGCTAGGACCTATTCGCCTTCATTCTCTTTTCCCGCATATGTGCACCCCGGTAAAAAGAGTCCAGTGTCAGCTGCGGCTTGGTGATGCTAAACTAGCCCTAAAAACACCAAACTCAGATTTTCTGTCTTGTAATACTTGGCATTTGTAAAAGCACTGACCTTCTTTTCCATTCTTTAATGCTCATCTTCTCTCACTGGCTTGTTTCAAGATGCCCATGCAGTCAGAAACTATATTGATTACTTGGGTTTCACTGACATGACAAAAGAGGTACTTAAACTGTTCCATTTCAATCACTGAAGATAAATCTGAGGCAGTGGTACACAGCATTAATACCCTTTAATTATAGAGGGTTTGAGCCACACAGCGTTTTGGTTTCTGATTTCATAGGGTTGTTTGTGCTAATATTGAGCTAGAAAAAGTTAACACCCCGCATACATTATGTAAATGTTTTAATGAAAAACATGTTTAAAAAATGGCAATTCTGGTAATTAAGCTGCCAGGTTTTTATTGACCTTTTGACAATTCCCTCCCACTTCCATGGAATGGAGAGAGAGAGAGAGAGAGAGAGAGAGAGAGAGAGAGAGAGAGAGAAAAAAATCTCATTAAAGAAAGATCCTTGTAATTACTTTAATCCTGTGCTGCTTTATGTAAAAGAGAGGCGCATGGACTGCAGAAGGCACTTTTTACATTTCACATGCTGACATGTCTACAGCGCAGCTGTCATCACAGCTGTAAATCATGCATGGTGAGCATTAGTGGCAGGCTGAGGTGAAGCACATGTAATGGAGTCAGCCTGCCCTTACCCCCATAATTTTCTGAGATCCACATCTGATGCACTGCTGTCATATAACAATGAGTCCCAACCACAGCCTGGCAGTGGCACAGCTGAAAAACGTTCAAGTGACAGTTGGCCACATTCGTGTTCTACCATCAGACGTTGCCACCAAGGGCCAATCCCTGCCATTTTCCCCTTAGACAGAGTACATTAAACGTCCAAGGTACAGAGGTGGGGGCTATCCGTCTGCGCGCTGGGAGGGCTCAGTGGGGAGTAGAATGAAGTCGTCCTCTGTACCGACCACTGCCTCAAATGCTTTTGCCTCGGTTGAGTACACCCTGCCATAGGCCTAACGTGCTACCCGCACTGGCTGCAAAGTGGATAATGTTCTATCCATTATTGATGCGTGATGTGTGGCATCCGTATGACGAGAGCCTTTGTGGGCGATGAAATATTCAGCACCCGTTGGCTGGAGGATTCGGGACAGGCACAAATGTGGCAGAAACCTGCAGGCTTGAGGTACGAGTCACACGCTCGGTCAGACACAGTCTTGTGCAGTCACACATGTAACTGTGGCCACATGAGGTGTGGTGACTCAACATTTTCTCTTAGAAGCTGCGGTGAGGGATGGTGCGAGGAAAGCACCTCGATTTGATTGCCATCATGTGAACACAGAAGGGCCAAAGGTTGCTGGTCAATCATTAGCAGTCATGTGGAGGTAACCAGTGTCACTGAAAAAAAAAGACCAGTGTTGAAGTGCTAGCTCTGAGA
The DNA here is from genome assembly GCF_900964775.1 of Scleropages formosus. Lineage (NCBI taxonomy): Eukaryota > Metazoa > Chordata > Actinopteri > Osteoglossiformes > Osteoglossidae > Scleropages > Scleropages formosus. Next base: position 8,487,289 of record NC_041830.1, on the reverse strand, counting down.
TCCACACTCGTTGTTTTCAGCTGCAGTTCTCACTGTGTGGAGGATGGAGAAAATGCTTGAAAAAGAAGTGGGACAAGGTACAAGTAGGAGCCAGTCGTGCTGTGGTGCATTCCTGCGGCCGGCCTCTCCGTAGCCTGCGGCCGGCCACTTCGTAGCCTGTGGCCAGGTTCTCCCTAGTGCAAGGCCTGCTGGGAAATGGGCAGACTGGCAAGTCCCGTGTTTCCTTTCGCATGAATTTGAGCGGCACAGCTGAAAAAATCCTCCTCTTCATGTCTGCACACTGATGCAGCAACAGTGCTACAGGGACTGCCTGCATTAGGGCTGGGCAGCTTGCCACATCTATAGTGGTGTTCCTTTAACAAGTCATGACGATAAAGGTTATTATAGAAAAAGGAAGCAAAGACTTACCACAAAGTGCTATATTACACAGGATGGAAATGTATTTTTGCCAGAATCAGTGCTTTTGACCCGATGCTGACTTCTTGCCTTGTGACACCCTTCCTTTTTAACACTTCTCCAAGCTGAGCTTTACATTCTTTCTTCACCTCGATTGCGGTGGGAGAGATATATCCTAGTTTAATTGCACAGAAATAGAAACAGGGTTTAGGGATCTGGACATCTCTTTTGAGGTTTGAAAATTAGGTCTGTGCTCTGAGTTGACTAAGGCATTGGCTCCTGGGCTCAGGCAAGGAATGTATGTTTCAAGTCTTTGCTTTTCTGGCTAATCCAGAACATGGCTTTATGGCCTGAAAGGGAACTTGCCACTGCGTTACAAGGTTCTCAAGATTGCAGGAACCATGACTTCTGCAAGGAGTCAGTCTTTTCTCATGTGGCTCAATGACACTAAATGGCCCAAAAAGTTATTTGCCGCTCCCAGACCCTTGGCAGAAGTGTAGCCTTGGCACAAGAATACAATTCATGGTGTAATTACTTATTCCCACAAAAGCATGATGGAATGTGTCATCAGAATAAAACAGAAGACATCGCACTTTACATGTCTAATGCATGTCATGCTGGTCAGTTGCAAGGAGACATGTTTATGTGCAAAGTTTCACAAGGCCATTGTGTCAGTTTTCTAGTACAACTCTGCTAAATGTTACTGAGAGACTAAACAAAAAAAAAAAAAAGGGGCATATGTCTCAGCCTTTTGTCTCAGCATCTCCTGTAGACATACACAGTAGCTGAAAAAAAATACCTAAGCAATGTAATCATAAAGGCAGCTGGGGCAATGGATAACATAGTGGATAGAAATGCTGCCTTTAGTCTGAAAGCTGCAGATCTGAATTCAGCCTGCTGCTGTTGCACCATCGAGCTAGGCACCTTCTCCAACATTGCTCCAATAAGATTACTCAACTGTAAAAACAGGTAAATAATTATTGGTGGCTTAACATTTTAAGTTGCTTTGGGGAAAAGCGATAGCTAAGTGAAATAAATGGCTCTTTTAAGCAAAATCTGAATGAACATTGTTGGAAAATAGAATTCCTGTACTGCCTGAAATGCTGTAATTTATTGTAACAATTGTAATTAAAGTAGAATCACACCATCAGATAGTTCTACATACTTTTTGTTCTGCTTTATCCAATTCATACTTTGTTTAGTGTTAAAAGTTTAACAAAACTGCCTGCTTCTACCTTTATTATAGTTATGAGATGGAACCAGGACTCAAAACCAGATCCACTCCTTTGAAACAAGTCAGGAAGGGTACAGCTGAAAGGCTTATTTACATTTATTCATTTAGCAGATGCTTTTCTCCAAAACGACATACATCTCATAGAAAATCCAATTTGTGCATTACATTAGGAGAACGCGAGACAAAGTTGCAGACGTGTGTATTAAGATACTGTTTGCTTTACTGTGGTTTTTTCTATATTCAACTTCATAATTAAATGACAGAATATGCCTGGGTGTGGCCACACTTCTTGCGACGTACTGCCCACAATTATTACGAATGGACTGAAGTCGACACTGATTTTGAACAATTTACAATGCTAGGGACTGGTGAGAATTATGGATGCAACAGAGCTTTGTCTTTCTCAGTACAGGCCATTGTAAGCGTAGCAGGAGTCAGAAAGAGATCCATGGTACTTGGCTTGCTGGACAGGGCCAGCATGCCCTTGCCCACACTTCCCCTGCAGTTGGCCCTCAAAGGCAAAGTTGCCATGGCAGCGTTGTCCAACTACCATAGAGCCTGCCAACGTAGGGGAGTGTGTGGGGGATTGAAACATGCCTCCACTAAGTGTGCAATGTTCAATGTGAGTCACTGCCATTGAAATACTGACAGAACCCACTCTTGCAGTAACTGGCAAAAATATGGTGTAAATCCCGGGTTGAGGCGGCTGCCACATTGCATTGTCTCTCAGGGGACTCAGCCTCTGTTCAGGAGAAAAATGGATCATTGTCTTGTTGGAGACTAAAGTTTTTTGAGCGCTGTAACAAAAATAAAAAAATGAATCAGACAGCATTCATTGTTAGTGTTGCTTCAAGCAAGGTCATGTGATGTCTGTGACTACTCTTTTTAAATTAAATGGGTGACCCTCTCCAAATGTCAGGTTCTCTCCATATCACATACATAATGTTTTTTTTTTTCGACAAATTTGGCGTAGCTGACACTTTTCTTCACAGCGACTTGCAATTTTGTCCATTTATTCAGATAGAGGTTAGTATCCAAGTTCCATCCATCCTGTTCATGCTCCTTTATCAACTCACTTTTAAAACACTTTGCCTACTTCATGACCTGGCAGTTCTGGAGAAGTTGGTGAAGTAGCATCCTAAGAGGAAAGGGTTAACACCACAGGCTTCTCTAGCTAAGATCCTCCTTTTTCCCTCCATGGCAGTTCAAAGAACCGAGGCATCGTTGGATGGGGTTTCAGGTGTTGCAAAAGTGGTGGGTCAACATACCGAGAATGTATAGGGTAGGAGCAAAGGTAGAATGAAGGATGCAAAGCAGCAGGGAGACAAAGATGTCAAGGCTGAAACTTAGAAACACTCAGGGTTGTGCTGGAAACCCATTTTGAAGGAGTGTGTTATAGAGGGGTGTACTGGAATATCATCATTGCGTACAAGATAATGTGGGAAGGTGGACATCTGCTTCGTTTTGGGTTTCAGTTTATTGTGTGTGCAATTTAATTTAGATGTTTTTGCAAGGAGGGGTGCAGTGGCGCAGCGGGTTTGGCCGGGGCCTTCTCTCTGGCAGGTCTGGAGTTTGAGTCCTGCCTGGGGGGGGGGGCCTTGAGATGGACTGGCGTCCCGTCCTGGGTGTGTCCCTTCCAGCCTTGCGCCCTGTGTTACCGGGTTAGGCTACAGTTCGCTGCAACCCCGCTTGGGACAAGCTGTTTCAGACAGTGTGTGCGTGTATTTTTGCAAGTTTAGATAAAAAAGAATGTTTTATATGCCAGAAACAGCATACAAATGATCCAAATAACTCTCTTTGCATTTTAATGCTGCATTTCATAACTGTAATTGGTTTGGGTAGTAGAAAGGGGTTCTTGTAGCCTTTGGCCTGGTCGCTATGATCCTGCTCTATAAAGTGTGTTCAGTATCCTGGTGGCATTTTGGGGCTGCCTTCTTTGGAACAGGTGTGTGTGGGAGGATGTCTGCTGCTCATTGCAGCTCTGCCTGCAAGGTTGTTGGAAATGCAACTTGCCGAGAGCACTGTGGTGGAGAACAGCAGGATACTTCTTCTTGCTGGGGGCTAGGACTACTGAGCACACACACACAATGGGAAGTACAAGAGGTGCAAGTGCACCTGTACAAGTCTGACTCTCATGGGATCTGCTGAGTTTTTTGGAGTGCGGGATAAGAGAAAGCCGTGTGGTGACAGTGGCAGCAATCTGGGCAGGCATGCTGCGGGGGGCAGGTGGTAAAGTCACCAGGAGGACGCTCAACCATCTGGCACGGGGTCTTCCTCCCAGTGGGAGCTGTGTGGGGTGGGGGAGGTGTGTGGTGCTGTGAAGCCTATTGACTCCATCAGTTGCTTAGGGAAGAAAGGAAGAAGACGCCTGCACACACACCGTCAAACTCCGTCATCATCTATGTCCAGCTGTACAATTCAGGGGCCCAGGACAGTGAACATTACACAGTGGGAGTCAGATGATTATTTACATTTATATTCATGAATTTAGCAGACAATCTTCTCCAAGCAAAGGAAAATATTTATTTAACTTGTATTTATCTACAGTTCTAGATATATAGCAATACATTATATTCTTTACATTCATTCACCCATCTATACAGCAGAGTAATGTAACATACAGTGACACACATCAACTTTGAGCAGTTTTAGAGTTACCAATTCACCTGAAACATATGTCTTTGGACTATCAGACACAAAGAGCAGGCACCTACACTAAATCCTCAGCAGTGAGGAACCGTGTCAACACCATATTTCAGAAGCAGCCACTTCAGGGGGACTTAGACAGATTAAGGACAGGGAAAGGAATGGATGACTGTTCTACAGACAGAAGTTCACGAAATGCCATGATTTCAGTGGCACGTTGCATGTGTTCCCTGAGGCAAATAAAGATGTTAATTTAAGCAGGTAAACTTTTTGAACAGTAATCCTCTGTCTCCATGCACAAAGAGTAGTTGAACCACGTACAGAAGCCCTACTGACTTTCTGGAACCCATTTGACCAGTGAACGCTCCCACTCGAGTGATTTTGTAATGCCATTTCAAAACTAAACAAACTCACTTTGCGATACAAGCTTGCATGGTAACGTCAAATTGTCTTATTTTTAATAAGGAGCCACAATAAGCATCTTCCTGGTTGTGTTTGGGTGTAGCAGTGCGAAAGAATGCATTTTGAATGTACAGGAATCTGAGAGTCACTTCTCATGGGACAGGAATGCCATTTCATGGTGTCATGCAGAAGGCCTGTCTGCACCTGTCGGAGCATTAACAACAGAGAGAAAATTCCATTGTGATAATTCATATGACATTAATGTGGGTGAAATTATAATGAGGACAACAACAATAATCCTGAAAGGTCTAAAATATTGTACCATGGATATCACAACTGTTTACCTCAGCAGACAACCTCCTCTTGGGTGAGATGCAATGTGTGACGTTAAATGTTTCAAGAGGATTAATTAGCAAAAAAGGAAGCACTTGTAGTTAAATTGAGCTGAGGAACACAAAAAGTGTGTTATTAAAATAATCTGCAATTATGGAACATATTACATTGGTTATTAAATGAGTTATTATCAAGGATTTTTATTTCACTAACTTTTATGTTAGCTGGGCAAATTGGTTTGAGGCAGAGAAACCCTTATGTAGATGGAACCATCAGCCTGAAGAGTGAACGGTCACGTTGACCGCCTATCGTGCACAGGTCATTTCAATACACCCCTCAACGCACCTTCCCTGAGATTCTGAGAATAGGTGGGGGGCTGCTCTCCTGGGGTAGGTCATGCCAGGATAATACCTTGGAAAGTTGCCAGTTATGAAAGCATCTCTATCTTTATCTGAAGGGCTTTATATGCAGGCCCTCTTCTCTTAAGGCCTGACAAGTGCTCTTTCCAGCACCCCTGGGGTGGACCTGGCCCGCTTTGTAGAGTCTTTCAACTCTTAAGGATTACGTCCTAGTCTGAAAGCTGTCGGGGTGGGGCCAAAGCTTGCATATCCACCAATGCCTAGAGCCAAATAAACCGGCTGAGCTGTCAGTCATTGTATAGGAGAGAACCCAAAGAGGTGCCTTACAGGTCTCCCTTCCATTCTCTTGAAAGAATCTTTCCCAGGTGGTAGATCATGTCTCTCATTCCAAACTATATTGCTTAAAGGTAGCACTTGTTTCCCAGGTCATTTGATATTCTGTGTTAAGTCCATGTGACAACTGGATTTACTCATCTGGAAAAAGGTTTCACTGTGCATTATGATACCTGGAAGGTACCCTTTCTGATAGATCCACTGATGACGTGGTCACTTGTTCTGTTCTGCCTCTTTTGCATGAAACCAATACACAAACAAAGCCTGAGCTGTGCTCTCCCTTCCAAGCAGTGCTGGTGTGATACAGCTGGTTGAACGGCTGGTGTTCCATATTAATATCTTTTGCCATAATCCCCAATACCTTCCTGTCACTCACTCACACCTTCCATCTGAGCATCTCTCAACATCTTTCAAAATTTTTTAACACTTTTAAAAAAAAAAAGAAGAGTATTTTCAAGGGAGGATCTGCAGACAAATGTAAATAGTAGAACAATTTAAGACGTAAGAAACCAAAATATACAATTGGAAGAAAAAATTGCAGTTAAATTGCACACACTTTTGCTCACGATTTTTGTTGTTTGTCGTGGGATTTACTGAGATGTTAGCCTCAGTGTGGAGACATTATTTTTCAGTCTTTATGCTCTTGTATATGTGTGTGCTTCTGCATCTTGTTCCACACAGATCAGTTTGTTCCATATACGGCATTTTGAGGATAATCTTATAAGCTGTTGCATTTCAACAGATGGGGGAAGTCACAAAGTGACTCATCAATTCAGCCTACCTCCCCTGAAGAGTACAGTTAAGAGTGACAATTGCATAAGAAGGGTTACCACTAGGATAAAGTCGAGCTAGAGCTCAGCAGTTTTTCCACAAGTATTTACATGACAGGATATAAATATGAACATGCTAAGTTACACCGGCTCTGTTTCTTTATTCCTTTGCTCGCTGCAGAGGAGTGTGGTATAATTAAGAGTATATTTTGGGATCAGATGCAGGCGGCTTGTGAATGGGCTGCGAATAGATTGGTGTAATGACAGTCCTTTGTGAGCAGGCTCGTTCCAGTGGCAGCCACTTACTGACACTGCGGAGTGGGGCCTAGCGGTGGTGGGCAAGCGGGGGGGTTACTGGGGTTCTTTCCAACTAAGGGAGCAGCTCTCTGTAAACATTGTATGGATAAGTTAAACAGGCCAACAGAACTTCTTCCTAGTCCCAGAGGAAGTCATGTGCTCATCAATAACATTTTCTTCAGAGGTGTAACCATTTGCCTGTTATTAGGGGCAAAGAAATATAAGCGACAGTACTCAAGGGACATACGCACAAATATGAGGGGGGGGGGGGCACTTTACGCTTGCTGAACATCACAGGGATCACTCCCCTTCCTTAATCCCATATGCTTCCATTTAAAGTCCATTATTTTGTCACACTCAGAAAATCAGAGGCTTAGTGATTTTGTTGCTTAGCTCATCCCTCCATCAAGAGTGACTTATAATTTTTTCGATACAAATGTTCTAGTGGAACAATAACAGTTAAAAGCTGCTGTCCTAGGACTTGAACTTTAAACAAGTTATACAAGTTCCTTAAGTATGTTACCTGCTTGTCAGCTTGAGTTGAAACCTTTTCTGTGAAGGTCATTCTATAATTTTACAATTGCACGTCTGGTTCTGTTTTCATTATCATCAAGACATTATATGTACCAACTTCTTTTCAACAAATCCTTCTAAAACTAAATGTTAGTAAACATTATAGTGCATAATTTATACAGGGAGTTGTACTGAGCTGAAGCAGCATCCCACTGTGTCTGAGAGTTCTGGTAACGCTGTGGTGTTACAGTGACAAGCAATTAAATTCTTCTCCTCTTTTACTTCCAGGTGTTCTCCTTGACATCCAGAAGCATTTCAGTGTCACTGACAGCCAGGCTGGCTTACTACAGACAGGTAGGACCACACCTCTGGCGATTTCTCCATTCGCATTCCTGACATCTCCTATTAGTGGGAGATCACCCGGAACTATAGTACATCTGCTAGCCCTAACAAAGCTTTCCAGTTAAGCCCCTTGAAGCGCAGGCAGTAATGATGACAAAGACCGGAGCGATGTAGAGTAAGCCCTTGCTCCCACCACCCACCCCTTTGCCTAAGCCTGTGTAATTGCTTGTGCTAAATTTGCTTGTTTGAGCTGACTGAGAGGCAACAGGTTGGCACACTCCTTCCGTCACGTTACACCCATCCGCCCAAAAGGCCCCATGCCTCGCCCAGGACATAGGGCCGTGTTGGAATAGGAAACGCAAACGGCATGGCTGCATGACCTTCCAGCATGCACAGGAGCGGCCGGAAACGACACAGTCTGCATAAACAGGGAGAGGGAACAGCGGGTGTATAAGGCCAAGCTGGGCTTCCTGTCAAACGCAGGCCCTGCTGAATTCACCTTTTGTGGGGAATGCCTTTATGAAGAACTCACACTGAAGGGGAAGGTCCAGGTTTCAGCATTTGCCGCTGGGTACTGCCAGTGGAGTACAGTGGCTTATTGAAGGGCTGGCAGCGGGACTGTGTTAGGCAGTTGGGTGTGGGGGATGCTATGCATGGTCTACATCTGAAATACATGTAAAGAAAAAACAGGAAAGTTTTTCTCTAGTGGCACAAAACATGTGTCTTATTTTTGGGGAGGAATCAGTTTCTGATCTTACAAATATTTATAAATATGTAAATTGTGGAGTGCAGAAGCTTCCATTTTATGCACACTAAATAAACCATACAACGTTAGAAATATGTTTTTTTGTTAGAAGCAACAAGAGCAATAGAGAATCCTCCCAGATTCAAAAGTTACACAATGGATAAAAATAAGCAAACCACACCTAAAAGTAAATTCTCTTTCCAGTAAAAAAAGTAACTCCCCATTAAATTTTTTTCCCAAGTACTTTTTGTCAAGTTCAGGTTTTATAAATTATGTTTGAGACCTACACTGTTAGTTTTATTAATAAAATTCCATGGACGTCCATTGTGTAGTGAGGTACTTAAAACACTTCATTTGAAAGTACTAGTGGTTAACGTGTACAAGTAAATCTATAGTCTGTTTTGCAGCGTCCCAAGCAAAAGAAATAAAGATTCAGCCTGGGATATTTCAAACACTTTGACAGTTTTTTAGGCTGTTTTCTTCACATATCCCATTTTGACCTTTTCATTCTGCTCCCTGGTGAGTCATTTTTAACACAAGGTAAAATTAGTGTTTGGGAAAAAAGTGCTTGCCATCGTTTTACACCACCCCAGGACACAAATGCATTGGAGGCAAGATGACCTTTTAGGGGGAAGCAGTATCCTCCACACAGGTCTCAGCCTCTAAAAGCTGAATGTCACAGAAACCATGCTGGCTCAACACTAAAACAGGAGAAGCTGGAGCCCCGCCTTTAGTTGCCTGAGTTTATAAGCAGGAGGAAGCTATGGGACAGTTGATTTAAAAAACAGACACATTCCTGGGTTTGTCTCTCCATCTGGCTCTTAAATGACATTTGTACAAGAGTCTGTGCAAGAGCTTGGCATACTATTGACGTTTCAGACATGATAGTCATACTAATAGATCTGTTTTAGAATATGGAGCATTTTCTTGTTTCCACAGACAACTTTCATGTTCCTTACACACAGAAAGTAAACAAAAATTTCCATTTACAGATGCTACACTCAGTGATCCCTCTAATTTGTAAGAGACTGTGTGCATGATTTTTGCACAAGGTTTCAAACCATGTCTGCCACAATAACGATGAATGACTGAACTATCTAGCATAATATAAATTATAAGACTAAGAAGAAATGGAATCACCAAGAACAGCAAAACAAAAACAGTCACAGTATTTACCGGCCCGACAGAAACAGTCACCAGGTCATTTAGGTTGACTGGTTGTTATGTAAAATTTCTGAGGATTGGAAACTGGATGTTTACACACTGTTTTGCCTTGTGAGCATAGTCAACGAACTTTGCATGTGAACAAGCACACAATTTCGAAAGAACGTTGGCTACACTAAAATACATTGTGCAAGTCATGTCTTCTTTCTTGCAAGTTTTGTCTATTTGGACATTTAAGGGTTATAGACAGCTTTGGCTGCCTGTTTCAGATAGGAATCAGCTACTAAATTCAAGCGTAGCACACCTTACGTCATCATGCCACCTCTTGTCCACTGTCAGAGTCCTGTGAAACTGCAAAGACCAACTATGGTAAAGTTCTCTGTGACAAGTCCATGTGAGAAGGTCTATGTGCACCTCTTGATCCCAACTGTGCCCCTGTCTCACACCATTCTGAGGAATTTAGGAGGTCAGGGGTGGGATTTGGAAGCTAGCAGATGTTGAATGGATGTCAGCACGTCAAGGGGCAGGCAGTACTGGTTGTGCCGAGGTTAGCGTGAAATACCCCAATGTGTTCTTGAAAACTTCAGATGAGAACAATCCCAGCACTGTAAGCACCTGCTTGTGGCGGTTCACTTTAGTTCTCCCCTTCCCACTTCACTACCATTATTATTACTACAGGGGCTCGAACTGCTGACATAGCATGGGGTGCTGCTGATGCAAGGAGATGTGGACTGCAGTGCCCCTCTCAGCCAACACTCACACATGTCATAACCCAACCACGATCTTACACCACACCCAAAGGGGTTTACTTTAGGAAGTGATTGTGCCCCACCAGTGCCCTCCTGAGGATTCTGACTTCAGGCAGGTTAAAAATCCAAATGATTCTTCGACACAGATTGGATGAGGGCTCAACAAGTGTTTCCCTGGCAAAGTAGAGCTGACTTACATGCAATTCAAACACACATTCCTTCTCTCCACACGAGGTACGAAGCCAAGCAGCCAGATGAGAAACAGCGTATCCTCATTCCGCTGAGGATTTGTTTTCACCTGGTGGTCACAAAGTTGGCTAGCTATTTATTCCCACCAAATAACAGCAGAGCACCATAAGGTGTGGAACTGTGTCAGCACATACTGTTGCATTATGGTCTGTGATAGTAAACCTAGTGTTATCAAGCAAGACAATCAGTAAAGCAGACAAAGGGGCAGAGAGACTATTATCAGAAAAATAGAAACTGCTGCCTGGTCTGAAGTTTATCAAACAAACTAATTTAGCAGTCTGAAGAAAGGCAAAACAACATGGATTCATCAGCCAAGAATCTATTTAAGCACTAGCAGAAAGTTAGAATTCCTATTAAGCTCATCAGAGGATGCAACAGGATGTATAGATATTGATATTTACATTTATTTATTTAGGAGACTTTTTTCCAAAGCAATGTATAGCTCAGAATGAGTTTTAGATGCAGATGTGTGCTTGATGAAGCTCAAAGAGTTTATCCAGTACCACAGTTTTTTGCACACTACTGGAGTTGCTACTATAGAATTGATAGAAGAGAAAAGAAGGTCCAAGATAGATACATTTGAGACCTTCCTTGAATGCTGAAGGGGTTTAAATTCAGCAGTTCTACAGGAGAGCTACCTCATTCCACCACATCCCAGTTGGCTGTGCTTGTAGTTTCCCCACTGCCCCTTATATATCTACATTTTCCTTATCTGCCTTAGCCTTAAAACAGACTATCCAAAAAAGAGGTTGACATTCCATCTCCTTGGCAGAAAAAGAATAGGGAAGGAATACAAGTCAAAATATAATGGAATAACTATAAAAGATAAAAATGAATAAAGCAGTGAATAATATAATAAAGAGTACGTAAACATAATTAAAAATAAATCATAATGATATAGCAAAGAGTAAATGTGATTGTGTGGGACCACCAAACACCCCAGAGGTGATCACAATGCTGTTGCTGGGGTGTAACGAGTGATCCATGTCCTAAAGATTTCAAAGTATATATTGATATAATATGATATACAAATCCCACAATATATCAATATTCCAGGAGTCTTCATCTATTCATATTATGCATTTTATTTTTAATAAATTATCTGCAAAATCATCACACTGATCTTTATACTTCTAATTGTTTTTGAGCATGTTTAGACACCCACAGAGAGAGATGAATTTCACTTATGCAGGGTCCTTGCATCTTTAAGTGTGGAAATATAGAAGATGGGATTATTTTCTTGCAGTTCTGGCACTCCACAGAATCACCCCTGCCCTAAACAGAATCACCCCTGCCCTAACCCCATGTTGAAATTATTTTTGTGTAGCCTAAGGGTGGTGGATGGAGAGAGAAACAGTCAGTCTGTCGGGACAGGAAAAAGCTGCAGGCTGTGTGCTATATATCACTGCAAAGATTTTAACAACTCTCATTTGCTATTCCACCGTCTGCATTAGTCCACCAAGGTCTGAAACGTGAGAAGTGTGGTATCTCGCCTTTTAGTGGCACAATGTCGGACAGTCAGGTTTCCAAAGTGAACAACTGTCTCACAGGTGGAGCTCCTGTGAGACGCAGCGGGTTGTCCTGCTAATGCATACATAGCCTACATGAGAAGTCTGAAACCCAGTAGGTGATTCAAAATTGCGTCGGCCAAGTCAGCGTGGTGCAATTCAACCATATCGCTGTAACTGTGTTCATTCTGAGCTTTCCTTGCAGTAGGCCGTGAACATGCCATTCGAACCCCTTTTCCGTACAGCTGTCCGATTTATACACAGCCACTGACTGGCACACTTTAGAACGGTATCAGATTTAACCTTTCTGCGCTCTTCCATTATAGTTTATTCCTCTTGCTGGATCAGATTTTATTCTGTGTCATCAGCTGCGGTGTCTCAAAACCCACTTTTGGTCTGTCCCTAAGGACTGTCTTCCTTTGCAATGTCTTCATTCCTTCTTGCCCCCACACCACAAAGTCACTCTCTTTTGTTGCATGTCTTCTCAATTAAGCTTGACAAGACATATTGTTTTCTTTTGTCATTTGTCATTTATCTCTGTTTGACTGTCACGTCGACACTTTTTTTTGCGAATCCTGGCATGGCATTACATAATGGGTAAAACCTCACACCTGTTGCAGATTTCCTCTTGCTCTATGTTAAAAATAAGACACTTTTTTGATTGTGTTCACCTGCAATGCACTTCTACCAGTGGTCAAAGAAATTAACGTTTCTGTGAGGAACAAGATGATGTTATGTGACCCTGGTCAAAGGCAGAACAAGATATCACAGACCACCCTGAAATGTCTAGTTAATTCTTTCTGCACTAAATGTTACACGCTGTATGTCCACCAGATCCATTATCTTCCAGTACCACTACTGTTACAATACATGGTCAAGATTTATGTACTGCAAAAAAGAAAAGCCTTTATCTTTAAAAAAAAAAAAAAAAAAAAAAAAAAAAAAAAAACCATGTTCAGAGTGCATTCCCCTTCAACAAATACTGTACTCAATGATTCAGTCTAAGTTTGATTCAGAAAAATGTTTTTGTGTCATTTAATAAATATATGTAATTGTCACCATTTCTACAATATGAGTGTGGTCATGACAGGAAATTTCGTATCTTTTGAGAGATATCTGACAACCATAGGGAATACAAACAAAAGATCTATAGCTCAAGAACTTAACAATAAAGACTTGTGGTACCATTCAGCAACCATGGTGGTTTTCCAGACCATTTAGTTATTTGGAAAAAAAAGCAGAGGCTCATATACAGAAATAAAACCATGCCTTTACGAGGGCAGGTATTGGCATACTGGTTAAAAATCTTGGTCTGTCACTTGCTGATTCTAATTGCAGCATAACATCTATGCAGGAAAAAAAAAAAATATATAGGCAATATATTTGAAGTAATATGCAAACAGGGCTTCTGGGGTGACTTCTACAACTCTGTGGGTATCACTGCCTGTATGAAACTTATACTGTGGTCTCTAACTGGTATTTTCATTTCCTGAATAGCCCTTGGAGGCAGGAACTCCTCCCAGTGCGTTACAGAAACCTGTGTGGGAAGTGGCTGAATCAAACCATCTCATTTCTGTAAGCTGTGCCTGTGGGCATCATACCCATTTAATCCCTATAAAGGGAAGCCCTTTGCTTCCAGTCCAACTGACAGAACCTCGTCTGGAACAGCCAGCCAATGTAATATGACTGTGGCAGCCAATTAAAACAATGGAAGCAGAGATTGGGAATATGAGCAGATGCTCAGGGGTTCTTGGAATCCCAATAATGGCCTGTTTCCTGACCCAAGATATATTCTTAGGAAATAAAACATAAAAATGTAACTTTAACTGCTAAGTAGGGGTTTAAATCCAGGTCTGAATCCAGGATTCTGAGGAGTCATTCTCATACCCAATCTTCAATTTGCTTCTACAAGCATGTCACTGTAAACCAGCTTAATACTGTGAATTGTTTATGACAAAAGTGCACGATAATGTGTTTTCATTACAGTTTTCATTTCTTTCAAAAACTTAAATGAATGCTGACATTGCTTGTAAAGACAGAAATGACACAAAAATGAAGGGCTTGTTTTTTATCAGTGGATTTCCCATTTTGCCCTTCTGCTTCAGTGTCTTTGAAGGTCATTGACATCAACTTTTCTGCTCAGATGCATGGATAGTATAACAGGTGCTTTTCTGATAAACTGGGAACAGCAAATCCCTATGAGTACCCCAGTGACATACTGGATGCAGAGGTAACGGTATAATGATGCCTGCTTGCATGCAGAGCCCATAAACACACATTCCCCGGAAGTGGAGTCCTAACACGTCTTGGGTCCGACAGGTCCCAGCCAAACTCACAGCACACACATGCAGCCATGCTTTGCAACTCCCTGCCATTTGTGCTGTGAGTCTATCATTAAAGTCACCGCTCCTATAGTCAAGGCTGTAAAGGAGTGAGTTCTGCCAAAATACCTCTGGTTCTCATTCAAATGGAAACACAGGCTTCAAGGGAAACTATGTAGAGGAGATAATAACAGTGTATTTTCTTCTCCTTTTTTTTTTTTTTTTTTTTAAATTTCAGTGGCGTACCACTAGCTTAAAGACTAACTAATGCTGCCTGTGCAAGTAATGTAATGCTGAGAAAAACAGTATGAGAAGTTGCTCTCTCATGCACTCTAAGATCTGCTGCATTTGTTAGGACTAGCAGCACAGAAGCTTCCTATTTTTTCTGTCTTTTTAGAATACAGAGATCAATCAAGAAGACCATCGCCCCCCCCTCACTATTCTGAATCACAGCCAAAAGCATTTCAAGCAAAATATTCCAGTTGCTTTGTTGTAAAATGCACCAGTGGGACCAGCTGTATGCATGTGCAAGAGACCAGTGCTTCTCATTTGCCCTAACAGCAGCCCACAAGTCCTTTGCGTCCATCGTGGAGAGTGTTTCAGCTTTCAGCAGAACGATACAGCAAGGCTGCTGCGAGGCTGGGTTCTTGGAAACAGCCCCTGCAATATACAGGCTGCTGAAAGCTCTGAGATGGGAACAGAAAGCTAATGGTAGATTTTTGTACAAGTGGTGAAAAGTGGCCACTAAGGCTGAGTTGCACTCCAGATGTAACCCCTTGGTCCTCTCACAAGCTTGCTCAGTTACTAATGCCTTCAAGTTAAAAGGTCAGTCACAGCATTCTGCTGCACCTAAAAAGTCATCAACAGCCGCAAATTTTTGCTACAGCATATTCAGGAAATGTGGTCTTGCATATGGGCTTGCTGCAGAAGCTGCAGTATTTAGCAGAGCAAGAATGGCAGACATCACTTGCTGTTCCTGTTGCGTCCTCTACAATGATCTCACAAATATTAATGCAAAGAATGTGAAAAATTTGATCATGGCTTCTGCAGAGACTTTCAGTCTGGGTTGTGCTGGTTCTGCTGATCACAGGAGGGAAGGGAAGGGGTTAACCCTTCATTCTCATAATACAACAGGTCGTGGGCAAACCAAAACAGAAAACGCCCAACTCTCCATCATCACTGATCACCCAACGTTCCACCTGTAACACAAAACCTGAGAGATCAGCGTTGTCATAATAAAAGCTTTGGAATTTGTCTTTGACAGACACCTCAAGCGAATAATGGCCCCTCCTCAATAATACCATTTACAAACCATCTCTCATAATTTTACATTGTGTTTGCATGTCTATTTCTGGCCATTGCTTTGTTGGTAAGATGGTTATTTGAACAGGAAGTTCTGAAATCACATGGGAGCAAAATTCACCTGGATGTTATTAATCTCCTCCTCTGCTCAGAAAGTCGAACCTGCAGGGCCTCATATGCAGAGCAGCACCTTTCCTTATGTAAGCAAAATGTGCTTACTCGTGGCCCCTTAAGACATCACTCGGCTGTGGGTCTTATTAAGCGATGCCTGGGTGCTTCAAATAAGGTCTGCTGTATTGTTTCTTGTAGTCCTGAGTTTGCTTACTAAAGCCCACAACCACAGATGCACCGAAAGCAATTTTGGATTCATTATGCTTGCTGTGTGTCTGAAACACACCTACACAAAGCTGATTCCATTTACCAACAACAAAATGCTTGCCCTCTTCTTCATTTTTGCGGTTATTAAATGTCAAAGTGTTAAAAATATATTTAAGTAAACATTTTGTTCCACCGTTTCAGTACAATTTTAGGCCTACCCACCCCGGCCTTCTTCTTTAAGAGAGGGAGGGTTGGGAGAGGTAATCCAACAGCAAAGAAGGAGTGAAATACATCCCTCTGTCTCTCAGAGGTCACAGGAAACGGAAGAGAAGCAAGTCCCTCCTCCCATGAATGTCTAACGGCTTTGGCAAGGGGGTACAAAGAGTCACTGGTGACCTGCTGTCCACTGCCCCATGTTAGATGCTGTGCAAACACCCATGTCAATTACATCGGAGGCAGTTATTATATTAGCACAATGAGAGTGGCCACAGATTGATATTAACAGGTGTGACCCAGATGATAGCAAATGACTCGCTCCCTGCTGTCATGCTGATGTGAAATATGGCTGCAATATGACTATCCGCATACCTTCGCTTCTTGCCAGCTAACTCTCAAAAGAAGGAATTCACTGCAACTTAGTTCAACGAGATTCCTTGTCCCCTCATTGCTCCAAGGAGCTTCTTAGCCCAGGTACAAAATATCTGGCTGCACACTTTCTATTGTCCTTCTAGCTGCACCATTTTCCTGTGAAAAACATGCCCTATGAATCATTTCCGATGAAAACGTCTCTCTGTCTACAGCCTTCCCGCTTTTAGTGGAAGTGGCCAATGCTGTGCCTGCAATTAAAAAGGACATTGTTTTTTTCCCCAGAACCCTTAGCACTGTTTACTTTTGTTTCTCCCACTGTCTCCATCCTTTCACGCCGCACTTGTACGTAAGACCCATATTTTTCCCCATTGCACAGAATTTCCTTAAGCTCTCTGACAAATAGCTCAGTGCAATCAGGATATCCTCCCTTTGCTTTTTGTCTGCAAACATAACAGAAAACTAAAACAAGAAACCAGGAAACCACACAGCTAATCTGTTGTCAGAACCATGGTGTTGGATAAATTGTCCTGGAAATTTAAAAGTAAAATTTACTGTCAAGGCTACAGTCTAAACAGCATTGAATACACACACTGTCTGAAACCGCTTGTCTCAAGCTGGGTCGCAGCAAACCGGAGCCTAACCCGGCAACAGAGGGCACAAGGCTGGAGGGGGAAGGGACACACCGAGGACGGGACGCCAGTCTGCCACAAGGCACCCCAAGCAGGACTCAAACCCCAGACCTGCCAAAGAGCAGGAGCCAGCCAAGCCCGCTGCGCCACCGCGTCCCCCACCAGCATTAAATAGTTGTATATAAATGCAGCAAAGCACTGTACTCCCGTCCTCCCCTACCAATATAGCAGGTTTTGCAGTTTATTTGAGGCTGAGCGCAGACGAGGAAATGGCCATCCTAGGTCTTGTTAACAAAGACATGGATTTACCAGTATGTGTGTTTAGACTTATATGTTCATACATGCAGACGGTTCCCGATTTACGATGGTTCGACTTGCAATTTTTCCACTTTACGATGGTGAGTTGGCAATAGACATTGAGTAGAAACCGTATTTAGAATTTGGAAATTTGATTTTTTTCCGGGCAAGTGATATGCGGAGCAGTACTCTCTCGCGATGCTGGGCAGCTGGAGTGATCTGCATCTCCTAGTCTGTCACGCAGAGGCGTGTATTAGGTGTATTAAATGTATCTTCGATTTATACTAGAAGCAAAATTATCGTGTGGTCCTGACCCTGCTTTTTTCACTTGTCACCACCTCTTAAGGGTCTGTTAAAGATAGGCTAGATTCCTTTATCATGGCAGGGTGGAAAAGGATGTGTCTTGCATGATACATGCAAGTTTTGATTTTCTAAGAATGGCTTGGTTTTCTTAGTGATATCTGTCAAACAATGATGGAATAATGGTTGAACAAGAGAGCTGTTGTCAGGTACGACCCTTTTTGTATCAAAGAGAGAATGAGATGTAAATTTCTCTAAATCATTAGAAACCTGCACGGCTGAACAAAGCTTTGCACCTCTCCGTCCCACCCTTTTTCATTGTTTCCATAGAAACCAGGTGAAGAGCAGGGCCCTGCCAGGGTCGACATGTTGCTAACAGAAAGAGGCTTTATTGACAGAGACAAATGGAAGTGTAGGGCAACCTTCAGCATTGTCTAGCAAGTCAACAGTCTGAAAAAACTTTCTTTGGTCCTTTTAAGACTCACTGGCATTTTCCCCTAAGCACTTTTTTTGACATTAATCATTCTGTTTGTCAAATATCTCGGGGTCACACAGCTTTTGTAAAAATGTTTTGGTCTATTTAGAGTGAAAACAACAATCAGTTTTTTTATTTTTGAGAAGTACACAGAAAGTCTCCTATTAGAAAGCAATGTTGAAAAATAGGTTATTTTATATAATAGCTATTCTTCTAGACAGAGTAGGCCACAAACCCCTTTAAGAATCTGATGAAAGTCAAGGGCCCCTCCTAGAAAAATGTCAATAAATAATTTGAGGAAAATACTGCACTCAGTTTTTTTCCACTGAAAATTGATTACCTTCACATACAATTATGTCATAGATAGACACGGCAATAAGTAATTTTAGCAATATATTAATCTCACACACACACACACACACAATGTCTACAACTGCTTGTCTCAAGCGGGGTCACAGCAAACCAGTGCCTAACCCAGCAGCACAGGGTGTAAGGCTGGAGGGGAGGGGACACACCCAGGACAGGACGCCAATCCATCGCAAGGCACCCCAAGCGGCACTCGAACCCCAGACCCACCAGAGAGCAGGACCCGGCCAAGCCCGCTGCACCACCGCGCTCCCCCGGATATATTGTGATACAGAAAAAAAATTATTTCTAGATAATTATGAAACAAAAATCAATATTATTAGTGAGTATTAAATGAACATTCACAATATGGTAACATCCAAGAGTGACTGACACTGAATTTTTTAATTTTGCTTTAAATTTTTAGCATTTTATTTTCAAATATATTTTTAACATTTATATTAACCTTACTTCATTTAGCAGACCCTTTTCTCCAAAGCGATTTCCAATGAACACTATGTAGTGTTATCAGCCAACACACCTTATTCACCAAATCGCTGTGCCACCGTGCCAACCCATATCTCAATTTAAACTTATTTACTTACTATTTATGCGCTATTGTCAAAGCAATGCTACGTTTCATACAACCAATGAAGCCCATCCAGGGTAAGAACTGCTGAACTACATCCTTGTGCAATTTATGCTGTTACAGAAAAAGCGTTTTCTGTCTGCTTTATCTACACTATACATTTGGGTTCACATACTGTTAGAACAGTGAAGTTGGTTAAAGAAGGCCATTGTTTTCAAACATAAAAATCTCTTTTTGGGACAAAAACTTCCCATTTCCCTACCATGTACCATTAATTTTGTGACCCTGCTGGCAGTGTGCCCTCACAGGAGCAAACATACCAGTTGATGAATCATGGCAATGGATCCTAACCCTCCAGGTTTACCAGTTTGTCTTTGGGGGAAACTGTCAAGGTATTTTTCAAGTGAGAGACGACAAACACACAATATGCCTCAAGTTTAGCTCAGGCCACCTTGGAAGCACAGGCATGCAAGAGAGCTTTAAACAATAACTCATTTGCCATTTTTCATCTGGAATTTATTACACTTTGGCTCAGTGTAAACTACTGCAGTTGTGTAATTTGCACACAAGAAAGGAGGGATGCTTTGTAAACTACTCCCCATCAGATCTTTTTGGTATATGAAGGTTGCCTAGCCTTTCGTATAAGACAGCCAACCATCTGAGTTTCCAATCATCCTGTTTTCTACTAGTATACAGTCTACTTCTGGTATTGAATTAGCTCACTGAGTTTCAATGTATGATATTTAGAATTACTGAGCTTTCTACCAACTTCCAGAAGGCCAAATTAGAAGCCAGTTTATCTGTGGGCAAAAAAATGCTGCAACAGAATGACATCATGCCGCAGAAACAAGGTTTCTTTTATGAAATAAATGAAAATTATTATGCCCAAAAAGCTTTAAATGGCCTACAATAAACATCAAATGGCTTGTGGGAAAGAACCCTGACAGACTGTCCTGACAGGACAGGGATTTCCATAGCAACTGTTTCCATTATGCCAATCCACATTCTGACAGGGATTAACAGATAGATCTAACTATTTCAGTTATGTATTTCTAATCTATTTAATAGAAGTATTCTTTTGGTTGGAAAGCTGCCAAAATATACAAACAGAGAACTAAGTTCAGTTAGCATATCATCTGCTTCAGTTAGCATACCAGTTCAGAAGCACACCAATGAAACATCAGGCCTGTTTTGTCACTTTGCACCCCAGTCATATTGTGGAACACCTTTTTTAACCTTCAGTTGTGCTTTCACTGTTCAGAACATGACAAACAGGAGCCTTTCGGTGATACTCTCTGTAAACATCTGGTAACAGATATCGGGAAGAAATTAAAATGGCAGTGGTGGCAGTGAGGTCGTAGTGTAAGCGAACACCCTACTGTTCACAATCCATTTTGATAATGAGCTTGTTGGAAATGCAAGTCCCTGCCCTTGAGAGAACTGAGAATGTATGTGGCGTCTTACAGCTGCTGACACCGGCGGATGATCTTATTCTGACAGGTAGCACAGTGGCTGTTCCCACACTATCTTAAAAATCCCAGAGGCGCTGTTCAAGTCCCTTATTCAGAGACAAAAATAGAATGTGCCCAAGGGGAGTGGTGGCCATGGAGGAGGGTATGGAATCTGACTGTATCTCCACCTGGCACACACCTACCTACCTTTAACTCACATTCTTGGTAACTGTGTGCAGAATTAACTTAATTCAACAGAGCCCAGCAGACCCATATTGAGGTGACACTGCAGCTATGACATTAGTATCATTGTTGTTCACTGTGTACTGACAATTCTACTTAAGGCCCTACTGCTGCACCTAACTTAGAGCAATATAAACACTTGATATAGCATCTGACAAACAAAAGAGGGTGTTAAACACTTTCTATTTATGCCTTTGAGGTGATACACTTTTAGAAGTGATTTTTTTTCTAGCTAAAGATATAGAAAGATGAAACCTCCATGCTAATCAGGCTGGGTTATCCTTACTTTCTTGTCGCAAATGGGGGAAGGAGAGGTACAGGAACGGAAACTCAGTAAAACTGTGACCTAAAAGGGAATTGTATCTGGGGAAACAGGAGCATCTGGTTGCAGCAATGATTTCCTAGTTCCACACATAGACACACTGTGGTCACAGCTACATGGTTACAGAAACATGTTCATGGAGCGGGCATGTTCAGACCTGTTATGTTTTATGAAGTTCTCGGAAGCCAAAATCTATTTGCATTGCAACAACCCAACCAGCCGTCCAAGTAGCCGAAGAGGACAGGCTGTCAGTGACAGGTGATGAATAAGCTCTCGACCAAAGGCTATGGCAACTGTTAGTCTTTGTTTTTAGCAGCATCACACAGGCCCTACAGACAAGCACAGCAGTTTTAAAAAGAAAATATGACCACAATGATCAATAACACGTCGACATAGACAAATCATTTCATTCTCTTAGTAGGATAAATAAATGGAGTGTGCTTAGAGTTGTATAAATTTTCAGTGGCTGTGCTGTAAAGCCTAAGAACCCTTTGACTGTTTGTTCTCAAGGTCTGCACGAATTTTAGACTAATATTTTGTATGTAGAAGAGAAGCTTGCTGAATCTCAATCACACAGTGCCGACTGGCTAAGCAATGCATTATTCATGGAAAAAAATACATTTTAATATTTCTGAATGATTCACTGGGGGTGGGTTGGTTTCATGGTTTCACGACTGCAGGACGGAGGCATAAGCCATGTGCTTTGGGTGAGATACATATCCTTCGCCTTTGTGGTAACTCGCTTGTGTAACATGTGAAATCTAGCATGGTGGAAATAATTGCTGACTTTAATCACAGTGTGGCTAAGCAAAATGCGTGACTTCATGCGTCAACACACAAGCCTTCCCATGCAGATCCTGTGAATGCTGAGGATGACTGTAATTAATATGTTGGCATTTGTAAAGAAACCAGTCTTCTTAAGCAGTTCCCTGAAGTATGTAAAGAATTCATCAAATGTTTTTTTCCATTTAATGATGACATTGGCATAATGCTTAGCTGAGGACACAGAAGTTTATGCAGCTTTGCCCTCAAGGGCATATCTTCAAAGACAATTAAAAGAAGACCTTACATGAACAATATGCACAAGAACCAAACACATTTTCAGCCCTCTACAATGTATTAAATTTTCACATTTTAAGCATTCAGCACATGAAGATTGCCACTGCACGTTTGAGAGTAATTCAACAACATATATTCCAGGTCATAGTAGGAGGAAAAATGGACAAAACACATTTGGTCAGTTATATTGGTTTATACATGATTGCACACACCTTGTGAGAAGTCATGAAATTATCTTAATCTGTAGGTCATCAAGTTAGGCAAGGTATTGGATATGTCTTTTTTTCAGTCCTGAGAAACATTTGTTCTTCACTAGTCAGTTGTTTTCAAAGTTTTGTAGTTATGAGTAAAACAAGTAAGTTACCTTGTGTATTTACAGTGTAGTACACTGAGAATGGAACACTGAATTTAAATTTTTTCATTTAGCCAACACTTTTCTCCAAAGGAACTTACAGCTTTAAGATACTTAGTTATTTACCTATTTATACTGTGCAATTTTATAGAATCAATTCAGGGCAAGTACCTTGATCAAGGGTACTCAGTAGGAAGTAGGGTTAGAACCTGGTTCCTTTCAGTGGAAGGTAGTTGCTCTAATCACTACAGTACCTTCTGCCCTTCAGTCCCTACAATGGACACATTTGAATGATGACTTAAATGATCAAAAGAAGGCAAGTGTTATGCATTTGCATGTTAGCAACATGGAATAAACAATGCAATGCTGGAGTGTGGCTACCTCTACTATTACTGATTAGCTTCCAAAGTCAACTGTGACTCACTGATATAGTGGTTCCCTCCATCTGTGTTGCACTCAGCAAAGTCAAATGTAAAAATTAGTTGTGGACTTTCCCTGTTATACCTGCTAAACAGTACACACCATGGCGGACACAGTTTTTCCATGATGATCTCATCTTAAACAGTTGCTCTTAAGTTTAAATAGATCCTTTCTTTTATTTATGATGGCAAATCCAATATAAGCAATGTAAAGTGTGTACCATAAAACCTGTATTATTCTTTTGACCTGTGCTTGTTTTCATGGCCAAATTACATGTTGTTTTTTTTTCCCCCCTCTTTTTGACTCTGGTTAACTGGCTCACAAGACAGCTGACCTCTGCTGACCAGGCCAAACACATAAAAACTTCCCAGGATCATTCCACAGCCGCCTGGCGACATGGGGTCAGAAACAGCGGTTTGTCTTGCGGTCCATCAAAGCTTTTTGATCAGCAGCCAGTAGCTTATGCTGAAAAAATATTGAAAATGTATCCATTGCATTTAGACTACATCAAAGGTTAGCCATATCTCCTCAACGTTGCTGATTTAGGGGATTTCCTCCCATTTACACCAATGCATACGTACATACATTTACATGTAATTATTTAGCTGACACTTTTCTCCCTCTCTGATATATATATATATGTGTGTGTGTGTGAGTATATATATATATATATATATATATATAAAAATAACCATTCATGTAGAAGGATAATTTCTACTTTATCAGTATGAAGTAGAAGCAGCTTTTGAAGCTGGGTTCAAAGGTAGCAACTCTAACCACTAAACCACTCCTTGCCTCTGAATGCAAATGCATAAAAAAAGTATTAAAACCATGAGAAAATTGCATGTACGTAAAAGTGTATATCTGTATCCATATCTATACTGGTGTTGAAGTAGATGCATCTAGATGGACAGATATGCGAAATCATTCCCCTCGAGCCACAGACAAAAAAAAGGATTCACAGAAGAGCAGTCCACAGACAAGGAGACAATGGCAGACAGCACTGGAATGTGTCAAATCAGGGGCCGGAAGCACAGGGCGCCCAGAACCGCCAGAAAGATGGCTCTGAGTATGATGCTGAGCGCCACACTCAGATTTACAGCATGTTTACCTTTAAAAGTTCACAGATGTGTTTTGCACAAAGGAACTGTGAAAAAGCAGTGACCCTTATCACACAGAAGTTTCCCTCTCTGTATTTTCCCTCGTTTTTTTTTACAAGAGTGACCATGTCGCTAATTTAACTGCACTCTTATATAAGCTGGGCTATCAGAGAGCTGCTGTCATATTTCAAAGTCTGCTGGCATGAGCAAGACTGGAGAAGTTTGGTGCATATCTAAGTGTTCAGTCATCACCCATAATCTTACCATCCTCAATTCATCATCCAGTTGCACTCATTACACATTAATCTATTTCATAAATTATATTTAGACCGTTATATCTTTAAGTTACTTATCTCCATGATTATTCTTCCATTTTGCAGGTTTTTCATGGAAACATGTTAACTGTCACTGCAAGATGGTAATATAAGGCATACAGAGACAACAGTTCTAACAACACAAAGAAGTGCTGGCTCAGAAACAACAAAATATAAACACAGACCTCTAGATTTAGTCAACATTTCCTGTTATACTGGTCAAGCAAGGACAGGAACTAGCTACAAAATCGCAGGTGTGGGGAAAACCTTTCAAAGGAATGTGGAATTAAGTAGGATCATTTTTGTGGTTACTTTGAGAGGAACCACTGCACCTACCACACAATAACCGGCTGTTGTGCAGTGACGTCTGAAAATGCCAAACTGTTCCAGCTATTAAGATCTTAGGAATTCCTCACACCTTTTCCTGATCATACAGGAACTTTGTTTTATTGCAAACCTATGAATCTATATATAGTTACACAAAAGAGGTCTTAATTATATGCATTTAACAGCAAAATGACTATATACCAAATGAATACATTTTAATTCATATTTTGTGGGATTGTTTGACAGATCTAAGTGATGATAAGCAACAGACAGAACAAAACTCTGTCCAAGGGTTTAGTGAACATGAAAGGCGATACAAATAATTCTCAAATTACTTTGTAGTTCATCATCATACAGTGGAAAGTCAGAAGCTGAGAGAATGCTTTCACATCACCTGAAACACAAAGAACACAGGTGATGCAGTGACTGTAGATTGTGCAAAACTTTCTGCTTAAAAAATCGTTCTGGTATTATTTGGCACCACAATTGTCCATTCTGCACGTTTCTTAAGTCATCTTGAACAGTGCTCCTTCAACTAAAGAATAACTGAATGCACACTGCATACAGTTGACACAGTGACATTGACGCCAGGACAAAAGTCTTTGTGTTTCACTTCTAAATACTGTGAGGTCACTTTACATAGGGGAACATTTGGCACTTCTGTTTAGGGACCGTCGCGTTCGGTCATCGTTAGATTAGCATGCTTTTCTGCTATTTAAGCACACACAGCTTCTGCGGAAGACTGATTGGGAAAATTTCCCGCTTATCTTGTTCAGAACGCCCAGATATTTCAGCAGTTTTTGGCAGTGGGTGCAGATAGGTGGGGAAGCTCAGGCTTTGTGTAAAAATTCAAAGGCTCTGCGTGATGAGGCCACAGCAGGTGAAATGAGAGGATCACATTACACAGCCAGTCTGGTGCTGGGTGATGGCCTCAGATGCCAAAGATGTTTTGGGGCCAAGGTTTCCTGAGAAGGACAGGATGGCTTTGTTCCTGTTTACCAGGTGGTATGGCTGGCATCTAACACAACAGCAGTGCTGTGGATATGGTGGAACCCTCAAGGGATCTTATAGGGTCCATAAGCTTGTGGTTTTCCAACACTACACAGGAGACCAATTAAAGCTACTAAGCCTTAACAAGATGGAAGGACAAGTTGTCTAGAGGTGAAGCTAAGGAGGGCAAACTGAAATATATCAGAAAGCTGCTATGTTTTTTCACAATATTCTTGTTCCTGCAGTACATAACTCAATACTCTATCAGCACCACAGACAGGTAAATGTTCACATCTAGGACTGCACCAAGTGGAAGCCATTATACCCCTGACACGAGTTCACCACAATGGCTGTCTTTCCACATTCTGTCACCAGGTTCTACAATAGAACAAAGGAATTCCATGTGATTATAATGACCCATTCTTTCTGAGCTTTACTTGAATCGTCAAAAAAAAACCAGGCCAAAAATTAAGGTATCAAAAGCACATTAGCGCAAAGGTTGCCAGGCAATGAATTCCTAATTGCAATTAGAAGCTGGTGTAAATAAAATGTTATTTGAAATAAAATAACAAGGAAACAAAGGTCCATGTGGGGGCCAATGTCTTCTCTTAAACATGAAATAGAGGAACATGAGGTGTCAGTATCTCACCAGCTGAGAGGGATCCAGGTTTTGCTCTGTATTTTATATGCTCAGAATTAGAAACAATTTAGTAGAACCCTGGCGATTTTTTAAAAAGCAGCTGTTTAAACAGTATAAGAGTTTGTTAAACCAGTAAAAATGACAACAAACTTGTGCTTGACCAATGACCTCTAAAGTTGCGTGTAAAACATAAAACTCTAACACTTATGGTGCTGTTATGCTTTGGTTGTATTTTTCATGAGCTCATGTTTTGCTTCATTACAAGTTAGGGAATTCAAAATGGTTCCAGTAACATAAAAAATAAACAATATATCATAATTTATCATTATACATGACTATATATCTTAATAATTATTTTATAACTAAAATTGTATTCTTAAATGACTCATTACCATCTGAAAAAATTTTTATAAATTTTGAAGTGTACAAAGAAACCAATGAAATCCTACTACCAGCCTTAATGTACCATACCACAATATGAATGCTACTTCCCAGTGAGCCAATTGCAAGCTAATCTATGGTGTTCTCAACTCTCTTGTCATTATAATAGTTACTTTTTTAAAATGGGATTTAAAGTATTTGTAAAAATATGCAAAGTACTTTTAACTTGACACAGTACAGAAAACACTCTAAACTCATAAATCCTGATAATCTGGGCCATCCTAGACATGCTCGCATGTCAGCCTCACTCAAAGAAAACATTTAACAATTGCAGGAAGCTGTGACAGTTTTTGTACTTATGCCTTGGGAGGGTATAAGACAAAACATTGAACAACTGTTTATTTTTTAAAAGATTACAAACAAGAGATGTAAGATATGTCTATCTTTTTTAATAATCACAAGCACTTTTACCCAGAAAAACAAATAAAAACTGTCAGGAATTTCCTTACAGAAATGGCCACAATACAGAGGATTGTATATAACAAAAAGACATCCTTAATGTATTGCCTGGGGACTTGTCTGACTGTAATGCTTAAAATAATACTCTGTGTAAGCAAAATTTTTACAGGAAGGACTACCTGGCCAACTGTTAATGGTCTCTCTCTGGCCTCATCTGTTCCCTGAAGTTTGATGTCGAGGGCAGTGAAATACATACTATGCCAGGGAAGATGAAACTAAAAGGTGCAGATGTTGAATTTTTAGTGTAGTGCATAAGTTCATCAAAATCCCTCCAAGAAGGTACCAACCCAACCAAAAGAATTTAAGAGAACTTTAATTTTCGGTGGGATTAATGCAGTGCTTTTGGCAGTATTTCAGCCTTCAGTATAAATTATGTCTAAAAAGAAACCCTAAAGGATACAGTCTGCATCACTCATGAATGCATGATGGGGCCCAATCAAATTTTTTCACACACTATAAAATCCCTCTCTTTTTTGCAGTCTTCATCTGCAGCTTCATGGTGGCCGCACCCATCTTCGGCTACCTTGGTGATCGCTTCAACAGGAAGATCATTCTGAGCTGTGGCATCTTCTTCTGGTCTGCCGTAACCCTCTCCAGTTCCTTCATCACCAAAGAGGTAGCACGTGCACATCATCCTCTTTACTTTGTGCAGCTAAGCCAGAAAGCAAGGTAGAGGCAGTGCCATAGGAGGAGCTGAAGACTGTAAACAGCAATTACTTTAAACAGATTTCATAATTCCTTTGGCCACATACTAATTAGTGCAAATTTAGAGCATGCACAGTAATGACATGTTGAAGTAATACAGCATATAGCACAGACACTGGTACGAACTGATGGCAGCGAAGACTAGAAAAATTAAAGTGTGAAGATCCCTTGAGAAGCACAACTCATGCACCAAGCCAAATACAGCCCTTATGTCATTTTCTGCTTTGTCTGCCTCCTAACTTTGGAACAAAATTCTCCCATATTAAATGAAGTCCTTTTGCACAAAGTAAGCAAAAGAATCTCTCAGTCTTACATATTAAAATGGCAGTCTTCATGTTTCTTTGAGAACAGGATTTTCTCAAGATTATTCAATGCTTTTCACTATTGTCTGCAGTTGAGGTCAGTTTAGCCTCCTGCAGACAACCCCTTCACCAAAGGTGACTTAGGAGCATTACTGTCAAGGTAAACAGGCTAGTAGACATTAAATGGCTACTCTCTGGGACACCCTTTCGTCAGAATCAGCAGGCAAATCCACCCTTACATTTATTCATTTAGCTCACACTTTTCTCCAAAGGGGCTTTTATTTTCTGAGTAAATTTTACTGCAGCAATTTAAGGTAGGTACTGTAGCCTGAGATGGAATTCAAACGTATGATCAACTGTCCCCTTACAGTCATCAGAAAATGACTGCAGTGACATTAAGATCAACCTTTCCCATGTAGAGAGCAGGTCCAACCAAACTGTAAGAAATTACATAGAAAAGACATCTTTCCAGTTCATTTTTACAACTCCATATGATAATTCCAAATTAATTAATCCAGAGCATTTATTCAACAATAATTTTAAATTACATCTAAGCACAAGCAAGCACGTCTCATTATTACTAGTATCTAGACAACACTACTTTCATTTAAAAAAGGAACTGCAGTGTTGTGTGGAGAAAGGTACATTTGATAACCAGACTACGGTGGCATTTCAGCCTTAAAAGTTTTCAGTGAAAAAATCTGTGAAATCAGTGAAATTTCAAACTGTTACTATAAGAGCACATTAGTGAGAAGTGGGATTTAGTTTGCCCTTTATCTCCAGGGATGTCATTAGATATTGTTGCTAATTAAACTGCGTTCTATCCCAGAGATATCTGTAAGTGTCAAATGAAAATTGAGAGCTGCACGTTGGAGACTAGTCCCCACTCTGATCCAGCTGTGGACTCCAAAGGCCTTAGTTTGCAGGGGGCCCAAGGCAGCACTCAACTGCTGAGGTGACAACAAAGGTCGACATTTACAGAGTGATGCACCACAGGAGATCTGGATGAATTCACCCCATGCGCCCACCATCACACCATACCTCTGCCACACACACACAGGGCCACATCAATTTGCCAGTCAACACAAACACAGTCACACATCCTTATATAATAGGTCTCTGAAGAGACTAATATTATACATAAACCCTTAAAGGAGGGAGACAGGCAAATTTCATGACTGGATCATTTTTTGAAACAGACAGCCTAAAGTATGCTCAGTAAATCAAGTCTCGGCTACTGGCATTTAAAAGACAAACCACCTCAATTCCCACAGTGTAATTTATACATAAAAGTGACATTTTTAGAGAAAATATATTTCTGTATGCATATAATAATGTATTCTAACTGGTTTCTATTTATAAAGGTCTTAATTACTTTTGGTTGCCGAAAGTAATTTTTTTTCTGTTTCACCCAGGGTGAAATACACCCTCTTGGCTTCTACTACCTTAATTTGGAAAGAGGAGTTGCATTAGTGGTAGGAAGAGGCAAGCAGGAGGGGATTCGTTCCCATCATCATCAAGCGAGATTCCTCCGTAAATTAACTGGCAGGATGCAAATTAGTAGGGTGTGAGAATGAAGTTATTTCCCCCTTTAATTAACCATCTCGGCTTTTCAATTGTGCAGCAAGAATTATGGCTTTTGCTTTTATTTCTCAGCTAAATCCTATTTTCTGCATTTAGAAATGCAACAACATTTGAGAATAATATGTGCATATTTTAATTCCAGGCAAACAACCACCCTCTTTGTTCACCCCTGTCCCTGGGGAGAAGAGGAATATGTTTCATGATTATGAGCTTTATTCTCATAAATCTCATCTGGGGGAAAACATATCAAAATTCAAGTGCTGCGGTTGTTGTCTCCCAAAAACTAAGAGTCAATTCACGGCCCAGTGACCACGCACATGAACGTAATTGTTAGTCAGCAAGCAGAACCGCTATCAAGAATGGCTTGCAGACGGAAATCCAAAAGCCACCTAATGACATGTGTCTAAATAGAGCTACAGCAGCAATCTGTTCCAAACAACAAATAAGCCTGCATAAGAAAACAAGCACCTAGTGCAAGTTCAAGTATGACAATGTCCATGTTTCTTTTTCTTTTTTTTTTTTAACCACAGATTGCATATGCCACATACATATCCACATGCCCTGCTGGATGTGCAATTTCAGTGCAAAAACCTGCTTCAACAGGCTTTGGAAAATGCCTTTTTAGCCACCAAATGGAGGGAATCGAACTTCTCTGAACCTATGTCTCAGGGTTTTAAAAAATCTGCACAACTGGTGCCTGTGGCCTCTGCAACCTGGGGGGTGTCCCCAAATGCATTCTGAGGCATTATGCTGGACCCCAATAAATGGACCACCAGGGTCACAGAAGCAGAGATATTGCAGCAGAGTGAAAAATACATATGGGAGTGCATCACAAAGTCGTAGCACCCACCTCCCTTCTCAGTCATAGCCAATACTTGTCACATAATCCAAACAGTGTTATGCAACAACATAGTGAGCGAGTGTTTTCCCAGAAGCCCGTCACAGTGCGATTCATCAGGTAGAAAAGAAAATGGCTATTAATAGAATTCACCGGACCCCTGGGAGGATTCTTTTGGTTTCCGCTTTGAAAATGCCGTGCCATGGATTTCTTTTTTACACTGGTTAGATTTCTCTTATTCTGCCACGTTTTAGTGTAACGCTTGCTGTAGCCAACATGGCTCGGTTCAAGTCCGAAAGCGGCACTATCCACATTACCATTGAACAAGATCTTTAACCTAAACTGTTGCAGTAATATTACCAGCTGTAACACAAAAGTTGTTTCAAATGAAACAGAATAAAGTAAGCAAATTATATAACAACAATCATTTCAACACATATCCATGATGTCTCTTTTACATTTTCTAAACTGATCAAAGCCTATATCTGAAACGCACTCAACTGGATGTCATACTTGTACAAGAGTGAAAGAAGGACAATGCAAACAGCAGTCAGTTCTTAACATGAAGCGTTCTCGAGTTTCAGTTCTGGAAATGCTGTTATTTTAAATGTGGAGCACTACTTTGCCCGCTAAAAAAGACAGACACATGTAGTTGTAAATGTAACTTCAGTCAGATCTGATCAGTCGTGATGCTTCAGATAACTACTATTCTTGAAAGAGGAGAATGAATGCTCCAGCTACATATATATTACACCTAATTTTGCATAAAGGAATCATAATAGTGTGCAAGATGTCTATGTGCAAAAAACAGTGTCTTTCAATGTGAAGAATGTATATTTTTCAGCATACAGCCAGGAAAATGCTGTATTTTTCAGATGCATGTTTTTAGGAGAATGACATAAGCAGAACTGCGGATGCCTCTGTGCAACCGGGCAATTTCGAAAATATATGTCTATGCATATCTATTAAGAGGACTGGATTGCTGTGTCTTCCACTGCTGATTCAGGAGACTGGGAAAGGTGGTTCTGCTTTGGTTTCCTTCCCTTATTCCATCAGAACTCAGCAAGGGGCAAAGAGCAGTGCCCACATTTTCAAAAGGCTGGGAGGAGCAGAGTCTGCCTCTCTATGCGGGTTACATTTCTCAGGCTCAGTCATATGTGCCTCCTTGGTATTTGAAAAAGGTGCTACGATTTGACATGTAGAACATGATTTGAAGTGAGAATGTCTTCTGTCTTGATGTTATGACAATGTCCAATACATATTGGACAGTGTATTTCAATATGAAGCTGGTTTGCATAAGACCTATTATAGGCCTTGCTCATTTAGAGCAAAGTGTAGAAATTAAAATGTCCCCAGTGATTTTAAGAGATGTATAAATGGGAATAACTGCAATTCCACTTGGATATAACATCAGTGCATCCCTTCACAGACAAAAACAAAATTAACTTTCAGAACATTTCAGGACAACTTTTTTTGGCAAAAATAAATGAAATTCTCTTTTTTGTGCATATAGGAACAGTCATTAGAGATTACTATGAAAATATTATACTTTTTGTTGGGGAGAATAATAAATACTTCATATCTGAATTCTCTTTTTTTGGTGCATCAATCAAAATTTGATTTCCTATTGTAAAAGTCATTACAAAGTGCTGCAGAAACATGTCCAAACATGTCAAATCAGCATTTGGAAAGGCGTGTAATTCTGTTACCAACCCTACACACACGCAGCTAAACATTCTACTGATCACATTTTGCTCTTCTTGCAGTATTACTGGCTGTTTGTCCTGTCAAGGGGACTAGTTGGCATTGGGGAATCCAGCTATTCTTCCATCTCCCCCACCATCATCGGTGACCTCTTCACTAACAACTCTCGGACCATGATGCTCTCCTTCTTCTACCTGGCAATTCCCCTGGGCAGGTATGCCACCAAATCAGCCCAACTTCTGAGAAAATCAAGCACCGTGAATTCCGGTTCAGTAGCTTAAGTACTGCTCTTTATGGGGAGGCTTTTATCCATTTGTAAATGTGTGCTCATGTCAGCTTGAAAACAAAGGCAAGGGGTACACAGCTGTGACATTAAGCTATGATGATTTCTTATTCCATTGTCCTATTGCTTCCGCTGAATACCTGAACAAGGTCACCCAAGCACATCAAGATGTACTGAGAATCTTAGAATGAGGAAAAAGAGGAGTTGCCAGATGAAAGCTAAGAAAACAATAAAACACTTCCATAATTTTATCACACAAAATCTCAAGTTCTTGAAGGTCAGACTGTCTGCAATGCCAAGGAGACAGTTATTGCACATTAGGCAGTCAATGTCTGTTTATTTATTCCATTTTGACGAAAGAGGCTTGCCACCTCAGAATGATATAAAGATAGATCAGGAAGCTTATAAAATGTATGAAAGAAAAGTTATGTCAAGATCAGACAAAATACAAGACTTTGGATTAGGAGAGGGAAAACAAAGGGAAAAAACAAATGGGCTTGCTTGATTGTGAGTTTCAGTCGACATTGTCCCACATGCCTCATCCTACTGTCGTTTTCAGTGTATTGTGTCATTCGGTTCTCCATTGTATCCTGACTAACAGTTAAGCAGCAGCTCTGAATGAAATGGAAATTATAACAGCATAGTCACTAATGGTGTTCCTCAGCTCTAACTTTCCATTCAGTGTTCTCCACAAAAAAATGACAAGTTTGTCTTTGCTCTGCTTCAGTCTGAAAAAGAATTCAACCCTTACAGGTTTATCCCAAGTATCATCACACAACAAACAGAAAGAAAAAAAAAAACAGTTCCAACAATTTTCATTTGTTGGGAATCCATTACTGTAATTCCAGCCCAATAACAGAATTGATGGCAGATTGAACATCCATCATATCAGACAGGAAAGATCATTCCTCGAACGGGTTATGGAATGCTGAGGCAAAGAATTCCAACCAAACTGCTCAACGGTGGAACAATGGGAACCCAGTGGCTTGTTTATCTTGGTTGAACTGATGTGGCTGTTTCCAGGAAGTGACCTAAAGGGGGAGTCGCGGTGCAAAGGAAATGGGCTGTCTACTTAATAAACACCCCAACCCTAAAACACAAGCTGTAACACCTCAGGTTAAAATTGAACTGTTTTTCAGAAGTCTATTACACTGTTGTCTGGTATTCCAAACACAAAGGGAATGTTGGCTGATAAGGTTAGTCAATGGTAAAGCAATAATAGTTCAGGACATTCGTTATTATTTTTATATATCAGGACAATTTAACACAACAATGCAGTTATGTTCAGATGAAGTTTAACATAAGAACGTAGTTCCCCTCATAAGTGAAGCAAGGTTAGCTGTAATCGTCATTTGGTCGTCACAAGGACTGAAGGGAATACATACTGATAAGAGCCTATTGTAAGGTCCCCATCGGTGTTTAAGACAATAATGTAATGTCCTGATAAACACAATCTTAAAGTGGTCTACCTGAGCCAGTGGACTGTGGATTGCGTCTGGAAATGAGGGAAGGGTCATGGCGTGTGAAATGCAGAGGAACGCCCTTTGAATAATGGAGAAAAAAGTCACGGTTCCAGCACATGTGACTTGTCTACTTTGAGTCAGCCAAGGTGTTGCAGTAGCCCAATGAGACTGACCAGCGGATGACTGCCGTCTCTGTCAATAGCTGCCATAAAGATAATGAGTAAGACTTTGCAGAACTGAGGAGTTGGCATGACACCACTGCAGTACAGTAATCAAGAAAAACAAATATACTCAGTTAAATGAGATCACAGGTTTCTCACCTTCACTTCTTAGGAAAATTCCTCTTAAAACAATCCCTCACTCAAATCTCTCCTCTCATGACAGTCATTCTGAGGACGTGATGAAATGGCCTAATTTCCTTTCCAGGTGTAACATTCATCCTGTTTCACTGCTTGCTAGGGCCACTCTACCAACAGGTGTGGCAACATAAGCATGGAATCTGTGTTCACATAGTTCCTGGGTCAGTTTCAGCCACGTCAGTGCCAATTCTGAAACACAATCCATTTTCAAAAACTACATTTTCCTTGATGGGATACAAATGATTAATTCAGAGCAGCAAGTAACAAAAGTGAGCTTCATTACCAAATTCATTAAAAAAGGTACCAGATGCACAAACTAAAGGTTTGGATGTGTTAAGTACCTTACCTAACCACTGCTGTCGCAACGTCGACAGATGTAAAGTGACCGGTACAGGAATGTGAAATTCGACAGCGCACACCTAACTAACTACAGCCACACAATGTTTTGAGAACTACATGTAAGTAGATTAAGGAGAAATGCTGCCTGCCAAATAATGTGTGATTCCTCCCAAATCAGAAAATTGTTACAATTAAGTCTTGAAGAGATTGCTCAGTAACCTGACATTCCCTTACAGCACCCAGACATTGACTCTTTGATTAGCTATCTGCCTTACATTCCCTACCTCATGAAGAAACAGACATGACTTATTAAGACTCTTACAAGACTATAAACATGAGGAAGAGATAAAGCCTTATCTGAAAGAGCATCAGCTGTTCCAGTGCACACAGTGGGAGTCACTCTACAATTCACAATGCCCCAAATCCACATCAGATGTCTGATGGACTGAAGTGTTTTGAACATACTTGCTGCAGAGACAGGAAAATCAACATGGATCACAATCCACAGCAGTAGTTTGCTTTTTTGCTGCAGGGTTTCTGCAGGAAGACGGAACTCACATTTAGTGATGTTTACCATTTTTGAGGATATCTGATTAAATATGGGGGAAAACAGGAATTAACTGTCAGCAACCTGAACAGATTCTTTATTATAATTTTCTGTCATCAAAGAGCTTGATATGTTTTGCAGGCCACAGTGGGGAACGCATACCTTGTATTCTGTTGCTGAGGTATGTGTATGTTTCAGGAAAGGCGTATTTTGTGGCTTTTTCTTAGCTCTAATTACAGTATCTTGGCGTTTTTCCTTTCTAGTGGACTGGGCTATATCTTGGGCTCAAGTGCAAAGGAAGCAGCCGGAGACTGGCACTGGGCACTAAGGGTAAGAACTCTTCATTATTGTTGGTTGCATGCAGGGAACACTTCACTCCATGAGCACTTAAGTGCCATTTTAATGTTAACTGTGGGGTCTCCAGATTCAAGAATAGAAAATTAAAAAAAGAGGGTGCAAGCTGACACCAGAGCACCCACTAAGGGTCCTGCTTTCTATCCCACACTTTTTTAATGATAACGTATTATGACCAGAGGCTGGAGGATGAAGAGAATGGGAGCATTTATATTTACAGCAGAAAGGGAAATAAGCCCTTTACAGTTTTCAAGAAGAAGCAAATTAAGTCTACACTATAGCCCACCAACAAAAACAGATAGTTAGTCATAATTCCTTCATACCAGGCCATTCTTGCTTAGATGAAATACAGATTGTGTGCTTTACAGAAATAACTAGACCTCAGTAGTCCCTGAGAACAACAACAAATCAATCA
Source organism: Scleropages formosus (assembly GCF_900964775.1). Classification (NCBI taxonomy): domain Eukaryota; kingdom Metazoa; phylum Chordata; class Actinopteri; order Osteoglossiformes; family Osteoglossidae; genus Scleropages; species Scleropages formosus. The sequence goes on along the minus strand of NC_041830.1, from coordinate 8,451,074 downwards.
GTCGTCTCTTTATGTACCAGTACAGAGCAGGCACAAGGACGCATTTGTTAGTGGTATTTTGCTAACTGCATATCAAATGTAAATGTGCAGTAGCAACAAACACAGTGGTTCTACAAAAGCGCCTAGCAACAGTCTAGACCAATCAGTATGAAGGCTTGACTCCATTTCTGTGATGGCTACAGATTGTCTAAAATCCACACAGACCAAGACTAAATGAATGACCTCTTAACTCATTAGTCAGTAATTAGTTAAGCCCATGTCATTGCCAATATCAGCTCACCAGAGTACATAGGTGTTAAAATCCATGTTCTTTGCCATTATTTTTATGGTTTGATCGGAGGGCTGGGTACAACCAAGTACAATGCTTCCTACAAATATGGGATCTGAAAGACTCTTTAGATGACATTTTTATAGCTGATGGAAACAGGAAGTAATTTTATCATTTCCTGGAGAAAAATCCAAAAAATACTATATTCTTTTTCCATATTGCCTACCGAGCCAAATGAATAATAGCAGCACCAACAGAGAGTCATTAATTACACTGTCAAATCAGAAAAAATAAACACATTAAAAGATTTAACCAGTGATTTCCTACTTTGAGGGGGAAAATACTGTTCTACCTTTCGTTTGTACTGGAAGATGGGGGTTTGGAGGGGTTTCTTCTTGTGATGTCACGTGAAAGGATAAATCGTGTAATCCAGCCTATTGATGGAAGCCTGCTCTGTACTGTCCATCAAGGAAGATCAAAAACAAGACAAGATTACATTGGCCCTCTCACAGCAAGGATCCACCCCCGTGGATGGCTTTCTATATAATTGCATCTGGGCGGCAAGCACACTTTTGACCGACATGGCTCCGGGGACTCTAAAGCGAAAAGCTGACGATGGCAGATTCAAAATGTGCCGCAATGCAGAACTAAGGAAAAGTCCACACCTGCACTGGCATTTCCATGCAGCCACTTCAGCAGTGCACAGCACCGATCTTCATGAGCTCATTGGGTCTGTCATTAAAGTAGAGCACTGCAGCCTTCCCTGTCATCTGCAGGTGTCTCCAGTTCTGGGGATGACAGCAGGGACCCTGATCCTGTTCTTCGTACCTGAGCCCAAGCGGGGAAGTGCAGACCAGCTCGGTGGTCGTCTGAAGACCCGTACACCTTGGACGTGTGACATGAAAGCACTGGCCAAAAAGTAAGCTTTGATGTGTTACTTGGATTTTTTTTCCTATATAGTCCTCCATCAGTGTGTGCTTTATGACCACTAAATAATTTGAGTCTGTCTGTCTCAATTTGGGATCTGCATTATGATATATTTTAATTTAATAATGTTAACAATTAATGTTTTGCACAGTGAAGAACAGTAGTGCATTTTCTGCATCATTTTCACTCCACCAGCCGCAGCTACGTGTTCTCCTCCCTGGCCTCTGCTGCTGTCTCCTTCGCCACGGGAGCTTTTGGTGTATGGATCCCGCAGTATCTCTTCAGGGCGCAGGTGGTCCAGAAGGCTGTTGTGCCTTGCACTCAGGAACCATGCAGTAGCAAGGACAGGTGGGTGTGGCTATTGTACCCCCTTGATTAACTTAAGCAATCCTTTAACCCCCATCTAGAAAGGGGTGCATTCTGTTATTGTTGTTGAATGAATGAGCGGTACTTTCTAATAGCACTGACCATTATTTAGTCTTATTCAAGCATTTATCACTTGTCCTAAAGCAGGGCTGTGGTAGTCCGCAGTTTATCCCTGAAGCATATGGGGCAATTCAGGCAATTCAGGGTACCCTGGCCTCTTAGTCACACATACACTGAGTGACTCACACTAGGGGCAGTTCAGGGTCACCAAATGACCTGAAACACATGTCTTTGGACTGTGGAAGGAAACCAGAGCACCCAGAGGAAACCATGCAAATACAGGGAGAGCATGCAAACACCACACATACTGAACTGGATTGAAACCCACACCCAATCACATAGCCCAGGTGCTAAGAGACATCTGCACTATCCATCGTACCATCATGCTACCCTTGCTACCAAGCAAAAGCTTGTCCCAAGCGGGGTCGCAGCGAGCTGGAGCCTCCCCCGCAGCACAGGGCAAAAGGCCAAAAGGGGAGGGGACACACCCAGGACAGGACACCAGTCCATCACAAAGCACCCCCAAGCAGGGCTTGAACCCCAGACCCGCCACACAGCGAGCAATGGCCAAGCCCACCATACCACCGCGTGTGCCCCCCCCCCATATTGGAACTGCTACCCTTAATATTCAATCATAATTTAACATTTTTATCCAAAGTGTCCCAAATACTTTCAACACTTTTAATGAAATAAATCTCTTAAAGGTGAAACAGAACAGGCTAACTCCAAACTTTCTGGGACTTCCTGTACAGTTTGATTTTTGGTGCCATCACCTGCGTGACTGGATTGCTGGGGGTGCTGATCGGAGCAGCCACCACTCGTCTTTGCCGCCAGAAGACCGAGAGGGCAGATCCACTGGTGTGTGCTGTCAGCATGCTGGGTTCTGCCATCTTCATCTGCCTCATTTTTGTTGTGGCCAAGAAGAGCATTGTGGGAGCCTATGTGAGTACTAGTATGCATGGTCATAAATGACCCCATAACTTCCCCATGCTGACAATCAAAAATATCCTCCACACTTTCACAATGCTCATTAAATATTGAAATCAAGGGCATGCCGCAAGACTTGCAGCAAGGCTGCTTTTCCTGTGAACCACTTCAGTTTAAAAATCAAATGATTATGTTCAATAATAAATGCATGCTTGATTTTAGCACATTAAATAATGGATTATATGCCCAGTTTTAGGTGGTTGACCTTAAAAACACTTTGTAGTACACATGTTGCTTCTATTTGTTTTTAAAAAATATGAAATAGGCCCTGAAAATGTATTTTCAATTTACCTGTCACACCAACCAGAAAGAGTGCACTTCACATGCAGAAAAGCAGGAAGTTGGAAACACCGCTTGATTTTTTGACTTTGGGATCCATAGGATTCATGCAAGAAATCATATCTAGTCCTAAGAGTAGTTCATTTCATGTTGCAATGGCCAATGTGGAAAAAATTTGCCTTCCAAAACCTGCTAGATCACATAGGAAACAGTAATGAAGAAGGAAATACAAACAACCTTGTTAGAAAACCATGTTCATCTTCTGGTTAAAGATATAAAGTAACTAAATGGTTGGTATTTTGGAGCAGAGCCATCAAATTCACCCCTTCAGAATCACTACAGTAACTGTTAAAGATATGATAGTGATGGGATCACACTGAGCAACACTCGACTGTTCAACCACTGGAAGTCTCCTTCAGTACATGTTTTTTTTTACATTTGGAGTGATGTGTTCATGCTGGTGGTAAAATGTGGGGTGCTGAGTTCTATCTGGCTGCTTCCTGCATCCCACTTCTGAAGCCAAAAGTGGGGCAAAGAGACACACAACAGGGCTAGCCTCCTTCCCCAAGTGGAACCATTTAGGTTAACATGCGATGCACCTTAGTAGCAATGCCTATCATACATCTTCCATGGGTTTATACATGTGTGCACTATAAGTAATTTTGGACTGAAGAGCAGGCAGCAACAAATGTCAGTACATTAAAATGCAACACAAACATATTTTCCTACAGAGGCCCCCCTGCAAGCTGAACAGCAACTGAAAGGTCCTTTCTATACCTGCAATTGCATTTAATCAGATCCAACACAGCTACTAAATCTTGGTGTAGAAAATCGATAGCTGATGGCACATGGGTACCCTTGTGGGCTGTCAGTCATAAAAGGCAGCTGCAAAGCCCAGTCACAGAGAGACCTCATCCATCACTTTCTGTCTGCTGCTAAGGGTCAATTCCAAGTCAGTGGATGCAAACCCAAAAGCAGGTCATGCTCAGTGTGGAAGAAGAAAAAAAACTTGCAAGTCACAGAAAATTCACAGGATTCCAAGTGGAACTCTATGCCTGCAGATCTGTTACAAGAAAAACTGCATCACCTGCTTGTACGAGCAGCTGTTGTCTGACTAGATCTGCTGTGGTCAAACCATTACAGACCACACATAGCAAGTGACATCATGAATATTAACATTCAGTACCTGAAACCTAAATCATACTTAAAACATTTAGTCATTTTGGGAGCATATTTGAAACTTTTTTCCAAGGATCAATACCACACACACACACACACACACACATTTTCGGAACCGCTTGTCCCATACGGGGTCGCGGGGAACCGGAGCCTACTCAGTAACACGGTGTAGGGCCGGAGGGGGAGGGGACACACCCAGGACGGGACGCCAGTCCGCCGCAAGGCAACCCAAGCGGGACTCGAACCCCAGACCCACCGGAGAGCAGGACCTGGTCCAACCCACTGCGCCACAGCGCCCCCCAGGGATCAATACCAGTGGAAAGAAATTAACAAAAATAATACAAGTAAATAGTCTATGCATTTCAATTAGTGGAAAGGGTAAAAACTGCACAATGTCAGAAAGAAAAACAACATCTGTGAAAGACATAAGGTTTTTCTTCATCTGAGAGCAAAGCTTTAATACTGGACTGCAGTAATTTGTTCCCCAGTCTTCAGCTTTTCACTGGAATTTTTCTATGTCTCAATAAAATGCTTTTCAATGGTTACAAATAGCCTTACGCAATGTAACTACTGCCCTATTTGATCTTTCCATCTCTTTTAAGATCCTCACATCAGTGTGCAAAAAACTGAAGCTATTCCTACTGTAATACCAGTAGCCAAAGTAATGAAGCATCCACTTAAACCTAACAAACACAACTAAAATTGAGAAATTAAACTGAGTAAGTAGACACAGGTTACATTTTTATTCACTCACCTTTGTTAACGGCTTGTTCCAAGGTACAGAAGGATGAAATGCCAGTCCATTGCACTGTTGCCACATGCATAGATTCACACATTATACGCAGTTCTGTTAGAATGTATAAATGTTCATGGTCCCTGTACATCTTTCTTTTACAGGTCTGCATTTTCATAGGGGAAACACTGCTATTCTTAAATTGGGCCATTACTGCAGACATATTAATGGTGAGCACCAACGCCTATACTCATCGACACAGAGACTGGAAACTAATATTACAAACTTTTTTCCAACTTTTTTTTAATTGAAAGTTGTGTGACTGTGAGGTGCACGTCCAAAAATCTACAGAGAACACAGTTATTTCCCAGGCAAAAAAGAGTTTCACACACCACAAATGGAAAAACAGAGCTGCATTTTCAAAGCAGCCTTTTTTCCCAGCCCTAAAGAAAAGTGGTCATGAGCTGACTGCCCAGTAAATTCAGACAGTAGCACACTGGGAAAAAAAACTCACTCCTATTCTGTCATTCAGAATTTTGACATGTAGCTACATACACTGATGCATTTATTGCTGTATTAGACAGAGTTCCAGTAAAGGTGATCAACTGAAACTGACAGAATTTGATGATTATAAGGTGGGCTGAATGTACATAAATAAATACCCCTGAAGGGTTCTGTTAAGGAAGGATGGGTCCCTTTTTCCTAATTCACTCATAACTCTTTCCTTGTCCTTTTTTCTCTCCCTCATTGCACAGTATGTAGTCATCCCAACACGCAGAGCCACAGCTGTTGCTTTCCAAGGCTTCACTTCACACATCCTTGGAGATGCTGGAAGTCCTTACCTGATTGGCTTGGTAAGAAAACTTGACTATCACAAACTTTCCATTTCCAAACCTTTTCATTAAGCTATTAGCTAAGGTGTTTGATAAACGTTTCACAAAGCTACACTTCTGAATTTGTCAGAGTCAAGCAGAATTTACTTTCTTTCCTAAAACTCCTTTAGGCAGATATGTATAATAATAAAAGGTTAAAACTGAAATGTATATATGAAATTAGGAAACAACAGATAGGTCTCAGACCACCTACATTACCAACAGTAATATCACTGAAATGAGGTAGATCTTGGTATGTTATGATCATCACAGTGTACCATGTGCTAAAGAACTAACTGCAGTCTCATACCAGGACTGGCAATAATCATTTAGGTGTTCTGCCAGCAAACACTTAGCATTCCAGCAGAACAACAGCATGTTATAATAGGCTTAGCCAAGGTTTTGAATGCTTGTGGAAAAAACATGGAAATGGAGGTGATATTTTGCTACCTTTACCACAAACAGGCCCCAGAAGGCACTTTTTTGTTTCACTTTAAGGCAATAATAATGGCACTTACCGACACACATGTGGCCAAACCCTAAGTGCTCCCGTTGGATCCCCATACAACAGGACAATGACTAGGACCTGCAGTCAATCATGGCCTATAAAATAGCTGCATCCCTGGGAAGAAAAATGCCACAGTACACATATTATTCATGTGAAATTTTCCACAAACTAACCAATTCTTCCAAAATCTTTCTTCAAGCGCAATTCCATGTCCCACACTAAACAGCCTTTTGTGTTGTTCGAATAACTGGGTGAGTTTTAAAACTGTGGACTATTGGTTCTTGTCACGGCCATTTACTGTTAATTAAGGCGACCTACTTATGTTAACATCACTTCTAACAACATAATGTTTAATCCTCAATTAAATAGTATAATTGAGGATTATGGTATATTTTGTTAGGTTATGCAGACAATATCAGAAAAGTAATGGATTAAGTAACGTCAGTGTTACAAGCCTTGATGATGGAAATGTAACAATCTGGAGAGGTGCAATATTACAGCACCCTGCAGACCAGAGGTGGCATTGCTTTAACTGCCAGATTTTCACACACACTTGTGGCATGTGGCATGGCAGTTTCCAGTCAGGTATTAATTCTGAGGAAGCATCTCACCTCCCAGTAAAAAGTCCTGCACTCACTGGAACATGTAGCATACAGCAAATATCTTATAAATATCCCCATCAAAGAAAAAAGATTGCAACACAGAAAATGTCAATAGACTCACACCCTTTTGAATAACGTCACAGTCAATAATTATTCATGCAGGAGATATATCTAATCTGTGAGATATAATTCAGCAGTGGGCCGGTTGTTAGCCCCAAAGCACAGCACAGAAATAAAAGCTGCCGGCAAATGGCAAGAAGAGACGCAGACCACATTGCTTAGCAACTACAAAGTCAACCTTTGGGTAACCCACACAGCTCTAAATTTCCTAGGCTGACTCAAGACTGGGATGAGATATACAGCTGACCTGCCAAGGAATTTGAAGAGGCCTGCTTTCAGGAATCCACAAAGATTTTACATTTCTATTTAGTTTGCCACAAATGTTTCTTTAGTAAGGATACAGACAGAGAGCAGACAATGAGAAGCATGACAGACTTAAATCTGTGTTATTAATAAAGTTATGGAACATGGGAGCTTCAACTAGCACCCTAAGCCACCCTGGGACAGCAAATGTCATGTATACATGACAGCTGCCCTGGGTGAAGAAGAAAGAAATTACTCCCTTGGGAGGAGTAGGTCACCAGCCAGATTGCCAGCATGGGCTGCTGGAATACCTTGGTAAAAGGAGTAAAAAGGCCAGTAGAACGCAGCCCACATCATTATGGAAATTCAAGACCTTTCACTGTGGTAACCACACACCGGGGATTGCGGTGCTCCTCAGGAACATTGGATGGAGGGTTTATAGGGGTACAACAGATGAGCTAAAGGGTATTTCTACGTGTTGAGAGGTTAGTGCATGGAGAAACAGAATTAAAGATAGTTCTTTTTGAAGCTCCCTTACAACTATTTTTTTAACAGCAGGTACACTTGGTTTTTTCTCCCAAGCCAAAACTGTACCACAGGCTACTGTTTGTGTACACACAAACAAACGCACATTTGAATTCTGAACTGACAGAAAGCTTTACATATTTTATGTTGTTTTTAGAAGGTCCAGTATTTTGTGTGTGTATGTATGTCCCTTTGCACATATTGTACATGTCCCCTGACATTTCAGCTTTGTTGTCCACTGATCTGCCATGCAGAACCCTAACTTTGGTTTTCATACCAAAGTGCTCCCCGTGTTGACGATGGTTGCATAGTAAATAAAACATATTCTGACTGCTAATTATTTAAAGTTATCGCTCCTAGTTCAGTAGAATTAACATTACAACATTATGACAAAGGTTACTGAAGGAAGACATTTCTTATTCCACAAATAAATTATGCATACTCCACCTGATTAAACATACCCAGACAAGCTCTTTTCATGAAACCCAAAGGTTAGAGGCTGGTTGGAAGTGAAACTGATATATTAAAAAAGCCAAAGTCTGGAATGACAATAATGTCATTTGAACAAAGCAAAGGAAAATTATACATGCACTTCATTTAAAGCTACTATGAGTCCACCACCTCTGGATAAGGAAAGCTGCACTGGCTCTGCAGTTGTACTTCTGATCTGCATGACTTGGCAATACATTCAGTCGATATTCAATCACAGGATCCCTAGCAAACTCAAAGATCTACTCCCCCTCAGCTCTTGCAGGTTCTTCTGTGGAAAATAGACTACAGCTAAACTGTGCTGATTGGTTTGGAGTAAAGAATTCAGGGCCAAAGCGCATTAAGATTGACTGCACCAGCAGAATCAGGGCCTCAGTATCTTGCAGCAATTGCCTGCCTTAGTCCACAGTGGGCTGTTCAGGGAAAATCTCCAGAGATAAACTCAATGCCCCTGCACATTTTGCTAACTGGGGGACATATTTTTTTGGATACGTGAACCCCTGACACTCCTCATAGCAAAACAGTTTCCCCTTAAATTAGTGCAGACCATATGAAAAGGGTCCAAGGTTCAAACTCTGAAACTATTTTTTTCTTCTACTACTGCCAGATCTCAGATGCCCTGCAGCAGAGCTACACTGACTCAGTCCTGTGGCAGTTCCTCAGCCTGGGCTATGCACTCATGCTGTGTCCCTTTGTCATCGTCCTTGGAGGGATGTTCTTCCTCGCCACAGCCCTCTTCTTTCTTGATGACCGGGACAAAGCAGAGAAACAGTAAGTCTGAACTTCACACCGTAGTATAAGGCCTTCCAGGAAAGCACCAGACTCAAAGGTTGTCAAAGCCAGTTATATATTTATATTTTACATATATTTATGATTGTTTAGCCCAACCCAGTCAGAACTTTCCACAGACCAAGTTATAGAACATGTTTTGTATGGGCTGATTTTATTCACTCATATCTGCACACAACAATTAAAAGAATATATTAATCAAGTGTTTTACCACAAATGAATAATAAATACCTCTTACTCTTCAGCTTCATCTCAGTTGCTGAAGGGTTCAAAAGTATTTTATTCACGTTTAAACAAATCCCCTGCACAAGAAATATGATACCTATTCAAATATTTTAAAGTTTTAATGTGAACTTGTGATTACGTTAACTATAAGGTCAGTCATCAGCTGTACAGAAGTTTAGATTAGTATTTCAAAGACCATTACACATGTAAAGTTACTGTATGTTTACATTTCTTTTTTAAGGTACAACCCTGTATTAATGTGGAAAACAAACGTTCACTTTAGACAAACACATAACTGTTGTCATTCCCTTAAAAGGAAAAGACAAACATTCTCATCATCCAAAACCTTTTATCAAGTTGCCTTCCTCTGTGCCTCTTAAAATGACTTCCTTCCTGTTTGAAGATGAGGACATTTTTAGATAGGGTGGAAATGTAATGTCTACTGTCCATGTCTCTCAGCTGCCCTTGTTGGTATAGTTTCCCATAAAATTTGTCTGAATCTAATAAACAAACAGTACAGATACAATTCCTTGCTGGTTCTAATGAGCTTGCCTGATGATGATCGCCAACACAAAGGCATTATTTTTCAGAGACACTGGACAAAAAGAGTTGTATTCTGTCACCAGACTAGAATCCCACCATTCTTGGATTTTGAACATTGGGCAATAATTGACTGCAGTCAAAGCTAGAATGGTATACAAAAAAGCTTCCATAAAACAAGCAGACAGGTTTGGGACTGGGTTTAGGAAAAGGATATCACAAAACACATATGATAAGCCACACAGCATCCTCATGATAATAACAGATGGGTGCTGCGGTTCATGCTCACCCCCAAAAATGCCCAGCGTGGGCTGATTGAACTAACTCAATCGGATGCCAGGAAACCACAATATATCCCATGTTCACGTCATACTAAGCAGGCTTGGTTTAAACTTTGGGCTCCCCTGCTAACCAAAAATTTATTCCACACAGCCTTACGCATGCAGAGTACACTATTAGTAAGATACAGTGTAATCAGCTTTTGTATTCAATTTGGTTTATGATTTTAGATGTAATGTTTCATACCTTTTAATTTAGATTACAGGCTGCATAAATGAAGCCTTAATAACATCAACATAACACAGTTTTGCAGTTACAACATTTCTGTAAACGCAATGAGGTAATACGTACATATAGGACAATATCTGTATTAATGAGCATGCAGATGGAAAGTGCAGTACAGAAGTTACATAATACAGGAATAACAACACAGAGCACAATAAATGATCTTAACAGAAAAATTCTAGATGCAGCTGTTTCACAAATATTCACTGACTTGTGAAATCCAGTTCTACACTTTGATAGCCAATGCTATAAATACCACAAGTACTAGAAAAAGCCTGTCACTGGCTGGCTGCTTTCTATTCTCGGGCCTCTGAATAGTTCTTATTATTTCTAGCTTGTTGGCTTTTGGCTGAGTGGTCCATTAATAGCACGGACAGTGATGGGAGGAGGCAGCTGCCCACCTTCTCACACACTAGAGGCCTAAAAAGGATGGTGCTTCACAAATGCTGGGGGGGCAGGGTGGAACTGACAGCAAATGAGCTCAAAGACTTTTGACCTATGTAACTGACTGCTATGTGCCTAAATGCAAGTCCAATTTTGGGGAGGGAAACTGGAAAAAGAGAGTCACTCAAATTCAAAAGAATCACTCCTCGTTTACTGATAGATTTGACCCAAGTCTCTTGAGCTGACCTTTAGGGAGTGATGAAACCCATGAAGAAGCACCACACGTACTGTATTCTTTAGGGAGCAGACAGATCCTGTCTTCTTTCCAACACACAGAGGTCACATGACTCCTGCCCATATTCTTAATGTATGAACTTAACAGTGTCAACAACGATGTAATCATAAACCTACTCATCCCTCAATCCACACCTCCAAGCAGTTGAAAGGCCCCTGCCTTTTCCTGAGAATGTATAAACACATCTTTTACCCCCTAATAGTCCAGTCTCACCTTTGGTCTCCTTTCTTTTTCAGATTGAGCCAACTCAGTAGGTCGCCGTCATCAGTCAAGATATGATAAGGTAAATGTTACTAGCTAATTCACACAAAATCTGACTGAAGAGCTATGGTTCCCAAATGGAAAACATATACTGCATTGTATGTCTGAATCAGCTGTACTGTGCAACTATTACAAAGCAGTCACGCTTATTTCATAATATATGGCACTGCAAACATTCCAGACATCTTTTCAAAACAGGGCAGATTAGTTTTCTTCTGTATGGGCTCTCACAGCATTCCTCAGAACTACAGATCACTCGCCCACGTGTGAGCAGGCGCTGCTCTCAACTGACTGCATTCGGTTTCAGGTCTGCATGTCAACATGACAAAAAGGGCGGAAACACCTAAGAGCAGGGGTCCTCCTTTGTGTGAGGCCGCCACCGAATTCCTGAACGTGCTCTCATTGCTGCTGAACGTACAGGGTAGCCTGGCACAACCCTCTA